>NW_027530575.1:2011202-2012776 GCF_008692635.1 Crocuta crocuta | reverse complement strand
GGATTATTAGACATATGAAAGAAATATTTGTATTTTATTTTTCTGAGCATAATATAGTGAATATATATATTAATTTTTTATAGATAAATAAATCCCAAGCCATTTAAATTTTAGGAAAATACTTCCCTAATTACTCGTAGATCAAGAGCAACTAGAATAGCAATGTAAACACCAATAACTAATTATAATTACTATATATATTAGAACCTGTAAAATTCAATTCAAGCAGCACAAGGATTTGTATAGACTTCTTCATGTTTTAGTAATTATTAAGATGAAAATAAATGAGCTGTGTTTCCAATTTAATAGAGAGAAGAAAGAAAAAGGGAGAGAGGGAGAGAGTTTACCCATTTTACCATAAAGATTAGAATAGTTTGAAAGTAAAGGGAATGGCAAAAGTACCATGAAAACACTAAACATAAGAAAGCTGAGGCAGCTATTTTAATAATACATGGGGTAGACTTGAACACAATTGTGAGTGATAAAATGGAACTCTTATAAGAATCCAACACAATCACAATATACAGAGCGAGACTTACTAAAAGTGCTTTAAAATGTACTAAGCAGAAATTGACAGAACAAAAGAAAAAATAGGCTCATTCATCAGATTAAAGAAGACTGAGCTAGAAATTTTTAATAATTAATAAAGGCTGTGTGTCAGTTACAGGAAAAGTGTGTGACCCCAGTTGGCCACAACATAACAAGGTTCTCATCCACTCACAGACTTTTTCTCCAGAAACACAGGCTCATAGGGCAGGCTGTGGAGTATTCTGAGTACACTGCTTCTGAGGTGTCAGTTAGGGGAGAGCAACATCAGCCACTGCTAAAATTATGTCAGGCCCATCCCCCCTCTCTTCCGACAGGAAAAAACTGTTTTAATCTGTAGGGTGAAGAGCAAAAGAACTGTGGCCTAAAGACCCTGATAGCAACCCACAGCATCAGGAGAAAATAGTAGCCACTACCAAAGCCCATGTCATCACTACCAATCCCCATTCCCATCATCTGCCTTGTATGGGAAGAGGTAGATAAAAGAAAACTCAAAATGGATACTATATCTTAAATATAAATTGTAAAACTGTAAGACTTCTAGAAGAAAACATAGGAGAATATTTATGTGACATTGAGTTTGGCAATGACATTTTAGATATGACACCAAGATCACTCTATATGGAAGAAATCTTTAATTAGATTTGACCAAAATTGAAAATGTTTGCACTGCAAAAGATACTGGTAAGAAAATGAAAAGGCAAGCCACAGACTCCAAAAAAAGTATATTTGCAAATCACTTATATTATAAAAGAATGGTATACAGAATATAGAAAGATCTCTTAATTCTCAATTAGAAAGTATATATAACTTTTATGGAACTTTTATTTTTTAATTAAAAATACTTTCAACATATGGTGTTTGTCTTTCTCTGACTTATTTTGCTTAGCATAATACCCTCTAGCTCCATCCATAGCATAAATCAATAATTATATATATAATCATCAAGTATATATAATATATAATATAATTATTATTATATATAATTATTATACTATATATTATATATAAAATAATGATATATAATC
>NW_027530575.1:2009153-2010796 GCF_008692635.1 Crocuta crocuta | reverse complement strand
ATGTATATATATATATATACACACATATATAATAACATTATATGTATATAATATATATATATATTATATACATATATAATATAATAATAATATATATATATATATAACATATATAATAATATAATATATATATATATATATACACACATATATATATAATCCAATCATCAATCGATGGACACTTGGGTTCTTTCCATAGTTTGGCTGCTATTGGATAATGCTGCTATAAACATTGGAGCACATGTACCCCTCAAATCTGTATTTTTGTATCCTTTGGATAAATACCTAGTAGTGCAATTGTTGGATCTTAGAGTAGTTTTAACTCTTTAAAGAAACTCCATACTATTTTACAGAGTGGTTGTACCAGTTTGCATTCCCATTAACAGTGTCAGAAAGTTCCCCTTTTTCCACATCCTCCCCAGCATATGTTGTTTCCTGTTTTTGTTAATTTTAGCCATTCTGATAGGTGGGAGGTGGTATCTCATTGTAATTTGATTTGTATTTCCCTGATGATGAGTGAAGTTGAGCATCTTTTCATGTGTCTGTTAGTCATCTGGATGTTTTATTTGGAAAATTGCCTATTCATGTCTTCTGCCGATTTGTTAACTAGCTTATTTGTCTTTTGAGTGTTGAGTTTGATAAGTTCTTTATAGACTTTGAATAGTAACCCTTTATCAGATATGAAAGTTCCAAATATCTTCTCCCATTCCTTTGGATCCGTCTGAGTTTTGTTGATTGTTTCCTTTTCTGTGCAGAGGTTTTTCACCTTTTTCCCCCCCAGAGGCTTTTCATCTTGATGAAGTCCTGGTAGTTCATTTTTGCTTTTGTTTCCCTTCCCTTCAGAAATGTGTCTAGTAAGACGTTGCCACAGCTAAGGTCATAGAGGTGGCCTGTGTTCTCTTCTAGGATTTTGCTGGTTTCCTGTCTTATCCTTAGGTCTTTCATCCATTTTAAATTCAGTTTTGTGTATGGTTTGAGAAAGTGGTACAATTTCATTCTTCCTGTTGGTTTCCAGATTTCCCAACACCATTTGTTCAAGAGACTGTCTTTTGCCCATTGGATAGTCTTTCCTGCTTTTATGAAGATGAGTTGACTGCATAGTTGTGGGTCCATTTCTGGGTTTTTTATTCTGTTTCATTGATCTATGTGTCTGTTTTTGTGCTAGTACCATACTATCTTGGCGACTACAGCTTTGGAATATAATTTGGTGTCTGGTATCATAATACCTTCAGCTTTACTTTTCTTTTTCAGGATTTTTTTAGATACTTGGGGTCTTTTGTGGTTCCATACAAATTTTAAGATTGTTTGCTCAACAAAAATAAACGATTGGGACCTCATCAAGATTAAAAGCTTCTGCACGGCAAAGGAAACAACCCACAAAACTAATAGGGAACCAACGGAATGGGAAAAGATAGTTGAAATGACATATCAGATACAGGGTTAATATCCAAAATCTATAAGGAACTCACCAAACTCCACACCCGAAAAACAAACAACCCAGTAAAGAAATGGGCAGAAGATATGAACAGACACTTCTCCAAAGAGGACATCCAGATGGCCAACAGACACATGAAACGATGATCAGCATCCCTCCTCATCAGGGAAATACAAATCAAAACCACACTGAGATACCACCTCACACC
>NW_027530575.1:1936525-2009014 GCF_008692635.1 Crocuta crocuta | reverse complement strand
ATGGGTCCAGTAAATTACAAGAAATAATAATAATAATAAAAAAGATTGCTCTAATTCTGTGAAAATCACTGGTGGTATTTTGACAGGGATGGCTTTGATCGTGTAGATTGCTTTAGGTAGTATAGACATTTTACCTATCTGTTCTTCCAATATATGAGCATGGAATTTTTTCCCATTTCTTTGTGCCTTCTTCAATTTCTTTTATAGGTGTTCTATCATTTTCAGATCAGATCTTATATGTCTTTGGTTAGGTTTATTCCCAGGTATCTTATTGTTTTTGGTTTAGTTGTAAATGGGATT
The DNA here is from genome assembly GCF_008692635.1 of Crocuta crocuta. Taxonomy (NCBI): domain Eukaryota; kingdom Metazoa; phylum Chordata; class Mammalia; order Carnivora; family Hyaenidae; genus Crocuta; species Crocuta crocuta. Next base: position 2,008,714 of record NW_027530575.1, on the reverse strand, counting down.
AATACCTTGATTTCTTTTTCTGCTGCTTCATTATTGATGTATAGAAATGCAACAGATTTATGTACATTGATTTTATATCATGTGACTTTGCTGAATTCATGCATTAGTTCTAGCAAATTTTTTTTCCTGGAGTCTTTTGTGTTTTCTACACATAGTACCATGCTGTCTGCAAATAGTGAAAATTTTACTTGTTCCTTGCCAATTTGTGTGCCCTTTATTTCTTTTAGTCGTCTAATTGCTGACACTAAGACTTCCAGTATGTGTTAAATAGTAATGATGAGAACGGACATCTCTGTCTTTTTCCTGATCTTAGAGGAAAAGCTCTCCATTTTTCCCCATTGAGGATGATATTAAGGGTGAGTCTTTCATATGTGGCTATTATGATGTTGCAGTGTGTTCCATCTGTACCTACTTTGTTGAGTGCTTTTATCAAGAATGGAAGCTGTATTTTGTCAGATGTTTTTTCTGAATCTATTGAGATGATCATATGGTTCTTATCCATCTGTTATTAATGTGGCATATCAGATTGATTGATTTGTAAATATCAAACCACCCTTGAAGCCCAGGAATAAATTCCACTTGATTGTGGTGAATAAATCTTTTAAGGTACTGTTGAACTTAATTGCTAGCATCTTGAGAATTTTTGCATCCATGTTCAGCAGGGATATTGACCTGTAATTCTTTTTAGTAGGGTCCTTGTCTGCTTTTGATATATGTATAATGTTGAGTAAAGACAAATCCCAGACTAAATTAAACCTGCGATCCATTCTATAAAAAAGCAATCAATTCTAAATAATATATTTTTCATGCACATACATATACATGCAACTACACTTACACACAAAAAAAGCAGTGGAAAATAGAGTGAGAACATAGATATGTAAGTTATTGGTAAATATCTAGTTATTGTTTTGAGTAGTGGGTTCATGATTGATAATAATATTTAAAATAAATTTTGAAAGATAGGGATATATGGAAAACAATACTGCTAAGTATATTATTGCTATAGTCTGAATGTTTGTGTGCCTCAAATTTCACACATTGGAATCCTAATACCTAATGTGATGATATTAAGAAGTCAGGGACTTTGAGAAATGATTGAGTCATGAGGATAGAAGCCTGATTGGAGTTAGTGCTCTTATAAAAGAGCTCCCTGACCCTTTCTACCAAGCGAGGACATGGCAAAAAGGCATCATCTAGGAAGTGGACCCTCACCAAACACTTAATCTTCTGCTGTCTTAATCTTGGACTTCCATTCCTCTATAACTGTGAGACAAAAACTCTGTTGTTCAAAAACCATCTAGTCTGTGGTGTTTTGTTATAGCAACACAGACATATTAAGACACTTATAACAGATAATAATTTTAAAATAATAAACTTTAAGGGGCACCTGAGTGGCTCAGTCGGTTAAGCGGCCGGCTTCAGCTCAGGTCATGATCTCACAGTTGTGGGTTCGAGCCCCGCATCTGGCTTTGTACTGACAGCCAGCTCAGACCCTGGAGCCTGCTTCAGATTCTATGTCTCATTCTCTCTCTGATCCTCCCCTGCTCACACTGTCTCTCTCCTTCTCTCAGAAATAAATAAAACATTTTAAAAAAATAAATAAATAAATAAACTTTAAATAATGATAGATAAATAAATTGTGGTGTAGTTAAAAGACAGAATACTATTTTTCCATTAAAAAGAAGTGTTTATGTGGCAACACGAATGAATTTCACTAACTGAATATTAAGTGAGAAAAATGTCTCACTTAATCCTCCCAAAAAATCCTCCCAAAAAAATGTCTACTGTAGAATGTATGACTTCTGTATTTATGATGCTGCTCATTTAAAATTTAAAGCAAGTAATAGACTATTATGCATATATATACCATGAGTATATTCAATAAATGTAAAAAAGAAAGTAATGTAAATGATCTTTTTGAAACTAATGAGAGGTTATTTCTTTTGGGATTGAGGGTAGGTAGGCGATAAATAGAACTGAGGCTGTATGTATAGTTGACTCAATTTTATTTATAAAATATTTTATTCCTTTTATTCCTTAAACTGGAAGTGTGTAGTGCTCGCTTCAGCAGCATATATACTAAACTGGAAGTGTGTATATAGGCATGTTACATCTTCAATAGGCAATACTTTGTTGTTAGTTGAAACAGTATTTTTCTGAAATATGTCAGCATATATGTATGAGGGAGAGGCAGATAGACAAAGACAGAAGTTATTAAAAAGTAAATATTCATAATTCCAATTCCAATATGATTCTCAAAATTAATATCAAAGAAAGAAAAAAGTTATGCCAGTAAATGAGATAAAATATTATATATAGTTAGATTACTTAGTAAGGTAGTTCTGATTTATCAGATCTCATTTTTATTTAATATTCAGAGTAAATTTATGTGGCAGGTATTTTAATTCCCATTTTATATTTGCAGGATTAGAATTCAGCAAAATAAAGCAATATTCTTCTGCTCTGCAATTCCTGCATTTTCCCATATTATTTCTTCACAGATGTGATGGGTCTATCTAGTGAAGTGGCCATGGGCACGTTGATTTTATGGCTGTGGAAATAATAAGTTTTAATTTCAACCATTAGTATATGAATGAGGAGAGAAGTCGAGAAAAGACTTTGGGTTTGAAAATAAGATTCTGTTACTTGTTAAGGGAACATTTTTATATAAAAGTGGGGCTAAACTGCTCTGAGAAAAATAAGGCAACAGGCCAATATTACTAGTTTATTTGTATCTCCTAAATTTAGCATTGTATTTTGCATTTTCCCTCTCTTTTGAAGATCTTGCGCAGAGATGAACACAATTAAGCCAAATACTATTTTCTCTACCTCCCCACAGAGAGGTTGCTTAACTTTGGGAAAGCTGAAACTACTGATCACAATGTTTCCAAGATACCTAACATGGCTCCCAAAGAGTTGCATGCCTTTGGAAGTTTTTATAGTGGTTAACAAAGAAAGGTTCTCTCCCAGAAAAATGAATGGACTCCTTTTTGGATACTGTATAAATACCACTTTAAAGAAGGTGTTTGTTTATTGCTAATCAGAAATTTTGTGGGGTTCTTTTTCAGTGCCTCTAGCAGCAAAAGGTACCTAGGAGCTAAAATACAACTACAGCTGGAATTAACTTCCACTCATTTATCATTGTCACTTCATGAATTAGGAGGCAGCAGACCATTTCTCTTACTTTAGTTTCTTTTCAGAATAAGGAAAGATTCATAATACTCAAATATGATAGTTCTTTCTTCTAATCTATTATTTACAGAGCAGTTTTGTTCTGTGTCATCCTACAAACTCGAGCTTTTCAAAAGGAAACTAAATTCTGAGTGGTGTTTTTGTATAAATATGTGCATGCATGCTAGTAGGACATTGGCAATGACATTAGCTTGACACTTCAATTATATCATCACACAGCTATGGCATTTTTGTTAGGTGCAGTTTAGCTTCTCCAAAACCTGAAACAACTCTCCTTTCCTCTCATTCAATAATCATATTCAAAGTAAGTCCTTTTTTAAAAAAAAAAATGCTAAATAAAGATTCCTACTTTCCATATGCCACAGCTTTTTAAAGACATGTTAATGGTAATGGATGAGATGATTATGTTTACTGAATTGCCAGTAGGATAGTTGATCACATCCTCATTGGAGGGAAGTTTTTCCTTAAAATGGATTGTGTTCCATCAATTTATTCTCTTTCAAGAGTTACAAGCATTAACCTTTGGAATGACCATTACCCTTTAATTGGCATTCTTATACTATCCAGTGTATCATTAGCCTTTGTGGACTGTGTCATTAAAAGTGACAATCATAATTTTTAGAAAATTAGAATACTATAACAAGTTGGGATCATCTTTTAGCCCCCCAGAAGCCACTAATTAACCATGTGCTTAGATGTGCACATATGTAACCATGCACAAAAGATAAAATGCAGCTTTATTGCAAGCAAATTATATTTCACCTGTTTTAAACTATTACAAATAGTTATACACCCACACAATTTATATAGTCACAAGACATAATCATAACTTAACCTTTGACAAGATTTCCAGGGTACTCTGGAATACAGAAATAAAGTCTCTTAAGGCACTTGGGTGGCTCAGTCAGTTAGGCGCCCAACTCTTGGTTTCAACTCAGACCATGATCTCATGATTGTGAGATTGAGCCCCTTATCCAGGTCTTGTGCTGGGCATGGAGTCTGTTTGGACTCTCTCCCTCTCTCTCTGTCTTTCTCTCTTTCTCCCTCTCAAAATAAATAAACTTTAAAAAGTGCCTATTACGGGGCGCCTGGGTGGCTTAGTCGGTTAAGCGTCCGACTTTCGCTTAGGTCATGATCTCGCGGTTCGTGGGTTCGAGCCCCGCGTCGGGCTCTGTGCTGACTGCCAGCTCAGAGCCTGGAGCCTGTTTCAGTCTGTGACTCCCTCTCTCTCTGACCCTCCCCTGCTCACGCTGTCTCTCTCTCTGTCTCCTAGAAATAAATAAAACATTAAAAAAAAAAGTGCCTATTAAACAAAAAGGAAATAAATCCTCCTATAAAATGTACTTCAGTGACATCCAGACCTTTGGAATGTTTTAATATAAAACCTGTGATGAGGTTGTGAGACTATACAGGTAGACTTCCTAGATTATTCACCACCTAAAAATCAACTTTTCTAGTGTGTATAGGTGGAATCAGCATTGTAAATTTGATTGAATATATTGTGGTATCTACATATATAGATGTATAAAGATACAACACTAGGATTTTAAGTTTTAAAAATGGGTCATTATAACCCCAGTATAGTGATGGTTATATTATAAGAAAAGATATATTTGTAAACATGCTTAACCAAGAGATACAGAACTTACCACTATTTTTGCAGATTAATTTTCATACTCAATTTAATAGAAGGATCCACAAGTTCAGTGTTGAATCAGAAATTTTGCATAAAGCATATCATTTGGCATAAATATTTAACAGGCTTGATATAAATATTTTTAAATAATATGTTCATGTAGTTTTTAAAAAAAATTTAGTAACTTTGGCTTAATATCATGTTTTGGTCTCTGACTTCAGGTATAAACCCAGAACAAGCATAACACTCTCTCAAAGAATGAGTTTGCTATGGATTTCATACCGTTGACATTGAAGGATACTTAGTAAATCAGCTCATGGTTGAATGACCTTCCTCTTCTGCTCACTCTTCTAGAAATCATATATTTTTATTAAAAAGATAAACCTGACCCATCATCACTAATTTCAACTCCTGATTAACTTTTCAGTCTTCACAGACTTCTTTAAAACTCAGAAAAAGGACAGATTTTTCTCCCTTTTAGAGTTTTTCCAAAGTACAGTAACTCATTCTGACCCAGCTATCTCAAAATAGTGAATAAAGATAAGTCTAGCAAAGATTATTGTTGTTGCATTTCATAATATAATTAAAAATAAAAATACTGTGAAACTCAATTCAAATAAGAAACACTTCACAGAATTCTCTTTATTTAGCATACAGTATTTATATCATAAAATCATTATATTGAAAAAATTAAGACAAAGCTCTGTGAAACTTAATCATTTGGAAATAAGATATTAGGATAATTTTTGCTCCAAGTTACAGATACACTAATATATTTCTGACAAAATGTGTCCAGATATAAAATTACAGATTTTTAAAAAATGTTTATTTTTGAGAGAGAGAGAGAAAAAGTACAAGCAGGGAATGAGCAGAGAGAGAGAGGGAGACACAGAATCTGAAGCTGGCTACAGGCTCTGAGCTGTCAACACAGAGCCCAACACAGGGCTCGAACTCACGAACTGTGAGATCATGACCTGAGCCACAGTTGCTTAACTGACTGAGCCATCTGGACACCCCTGATTTCCATATTTTGAACCATCTTTGCATTCAAGGTTCAATCTCACTTGTTGAATTTGATTTGCTAAATTTTATTGAGGATTTTTGCATCTATGTTCATCAGGGATATTAGTCTATAGTTTTCTTTGGTGTCTTTTTCTGGCTTTGGTATCAGGGCAATATTGGCCTCATAAAATGAGCTTTAAGTGTTCTCTGCTCTTTGATATTTTGGAATGGTTACAGGTAATGTGGTATATACATACAGTGAAACATCATTTAGCCTTTAAACAGAGGGAAATCCAGCAATATGCAACATGGATGAAACTTGAAAACATTATGTTAAGTGAAATTAGCCAGTCAAGTATTGCATGATTCCATTTATAAGAGATATCTAAAATAGTCAACGTAGAACAAAGAATAAAATGATGATTGGTGTGAGCTGATAGGAGAGGGAAATGGGGAGTTGCTAATCAATGTTTCAGTATTTCAGTTATGCAAGATAAATAAGTTCTAGAGAGCTGATGTACATCATTCCTATAGATAACAGTGCAGTATTATACACTTTTTAAGCTGTTAAAAGCATAAATTTAGTGTTTTAATACAATAACAAAAAGTTTATTTGTACCACTTTGGATTTATATGAAAATATATTTATATGAAAATAAACATTTTCATTTCTATTCTAGTCTATGTATGTGTCTATATACATTTTTTATACATAATTATTAAAGTGCAATTTGGTGAACATTTTTTTAAAAGAACATCTCTAATTAGTGTTCAAGCAGCAAAGCATTCATTAAATGAGACCCACAATGCTCTTGTCATCTATAAAACATAAAGAAGTTTCCATACTCTGCAAATTTTGCCATAGTTGAATATTTGTGCTGAGTTTGTGTTCACTGACAGGATTATACAGGGACAGCATAAAGGACATGCAGAAAACAGGTTGGAAAGACTCTTGACTCCATAATGAGAAGATAAATAGCAAAGATATTCAGCAATATGGAACAAATGTTTGAAAGTAGCATACTCTTTTCAGTCAGTTATTCTACCTTGGAAATTTTACCAATGATAAATTCACATAAGAAAAATAATGTGTATACTTAAAAGTGTTATCAGAGTATTGGGGTTTTTTGCAATACCAATTATGGGAAACTATGTAAATTGATAAAAATGAAAAGCTTTAGACATTAACTCAGAAGAATATTACTGTATTAAATACACAAATTTTCTTCAGTTGGGCACACTTTTAAAAAAAATTATTTGGCAGAAAGCCAACAACAGGTGTAAACCAGGACTGAACTAAGCAAACCAAAATATATGATTACCCTAAATATTATGTATCTTTAAAAATTATATTAAAAAGTAATAATTGGCTTGGGGAGGCATTTATGTTGTAATACTAACTATATAAATAGTAAATTCAGAATGATCACAAATATATACATTAAAATGGCACTCTATCATAGTATCTTTATAGTAAAAATATGAGTGACTATTTTTCTTTTCCAATATTCTGCATTTTATAAGTTTTACATATTGAATATGCATTAATTTTATTAAAAACACATAGCAAACATGATAGCCTTAAAATCTCCACAAGAATTCAATAAAGAATTAGGGTGATTTGTTCAGAATTTTCAGACAAAATTTATACTAAGCTATAGAGGAAATAGAGAATAGCATAAAGAATATATATATTGTCTTTTCCAAGTTATGTAATTCAGAATTACCCCAAATATTTAACAGCTTAGAACACTGAAGAATTGACATTAAGTCACATTTCAGAACCATTAAAAAAATCAGCAATTGTTCTACACATGACCTACAAATAGGTAAAACAGATTACAGTTTTATTCTAAGGTATGAACAGTTTCTAGAGAATTCCTTGAAAGACTATTAGTTTTAGTCCAGTTGCGAATGTACTTTTATTATTTCACTACATTGCTTAGTTGCATGCCATCTTTTAATGATAATTCACTAATAATTACATATTATAATTAATTTTGGAAAAAAATCACATTTCTTCAGACTGTAGTTTGTATAAGTGAATGAGGAGGGTTCATCTAATTGAATTTTACAAATATCACCTGCCATAAAGAAACTTAACAGCGAAAGAGTGGAGAGCAAATATCTCAAAAAGAGAGGAAATATGCCACCTAATTTTCAATGTGTGTAGCTGCAGTTTTTATAGGTTTAGGATATTTTACTTCAGTTACATTTGAACATCATAAAAATTATTTAAAATATTTTTAAAGGACAAAGGGCTTCTCAGTAACAATACAAGCTACTTCAAAATTTAAGTTACAACTCTCTTATCTAAGACTCAGTTATTAACATTAATGGGGCCTAATTAACTTTAAGATCAGATTAGCTAATTCACAATCTTAAAAACTTGATCAGGATTTTCAGAAGTTGTATTTCTAGAAAACACAGTCATGATTCCTTGAAATAATAACTAGAGTCAAAATCCAATCTGCCTCTACAGCAGTCTTTAGGATTATCTCCCTTCTATAATTAGCAAGCATGAGAGAAGAAATTATTACAAAATCTCTAGAAAGACAAAAGAATATAACTAATAGTTACTGGATACCTGTTATTTCAGGCATAAAATTGTAATGAATGGTTTTCATTCACTATTATTCTTTCTGTAATCTGTAATCCTTTCTGTAATCTTCCCCTTTTGAAGTTGAGTATATAGGGTCAGAATGATGAAGTATATCGTCCAAGATGCACTCTTTTTTTTTTAATGTTTTATTTATTTTTGAGAGAGAGAGAGAGCATGAGAAGGAGAGGGGTCAGGGAGAGAAGGAGATACAGAATCGGAAGCAGTCTCTAGGCTCTGATCTAGCTGTCAGCACAGAGCCCGACGCGGGGCTCAAACCCATGAACCGTGTGATCATGACCTGAGCCGAAGTCGGACGCTTAACCGACTGAGCCACCCAGGTGCCCCTAAGATGCAATCTTAATAAGATACCTGAGGCAAGTCCACAATTGTTCAAATTCACACTTAGTAATATTTTTATTCCATTACTTTCATAGAAATTTTGTTGTTGTTGCAGTTCCCAACATAGATTGGATTTTCTATTCTCATTTAATGTACTACTCTCTATATACTTTAGAAAATATTTAGAGAAAAAATAACACACTTATCTCTATTATTTATGCAATTTAAACATCCCCAGAAGCTAATAATTAGTTCCTTTAAAATAATTCTACTAAATAAAACTAAATAAATAGAAAAAAGAGAAAATTCTCTGGATATAATATTGATTCTAGTACTTGTGACCTCCTCCACTCTATTATAATGCATATTGTGTATATTATATCATTTACAGTTAATATTGTCATTTGAATTGAGCAACTTTACAACTTTATTCCAAATGTACCATCATGTTGCTTGATTAAAAGATATAAACAAGAAGATCTACCCTTTCTATACTAATTTCTTACATACAATTCAATAACACAGAACATGCCTATCAAAAAGAATTGCAGCTGATTTTTCAGTTTTTTTCCCCCATAGCTTGAAAACTATGGCATGTTTCTTTGTAATGTATTCACTTGCCTCTCTCAGACTTCTTTTCCTCTGCAACAGTCGAATGAGTCTTTATCTATTGCTCCAGACAGCCATCTTCCCAAATCACCTAGAGATGTGAGTGATAACCCTATCACTTACTAGACAGAAACATCAAAATTCTGGCCACCATTCACCAAGATAGCTTTTTCTTATCTGAAGCTATCCATTTATAATGTGTAAGGACGGAGCTTGCTTTCAGTAATGCAGCTGGTTATAGCAACTAAGAATAGCACAGGCTTCCTTCCAGATGATGTAGAGTAACTCACCTTCATCAAAATCAACTAGAACTGGATGCTTGACTCCTGAAGGACAATTGAAAAAAGTGTGTATTGAGTATAAATTGCACAGAAAGACTGAGTCAAGTAGCTATTTGAAGTATATTTTGTAGCCACATCTCTAAATAGGTATGATGTGGCATCTATAAATAGTTTAACCAGTTTATAATTTTATTGTTTAATAATGCAAGTAATTTTGCATTTTTTGTCACTTGGTCAAAAACAATAGGAATAAGTATATAAAATTAGGGAATAAATTAAATATATTTGAGCAAAACTTCAATTTTAATGCAGTGAAATAATTAAATATGTACTGTCTCATGCTATTTCTGTGAAATAACATACCTCTTAAAATTGGATTTTTCATCTTCCCATTACCTAGTGTTATATAAGTAGTTATGAGACCGTCCATAATATAAATTAATCCCTAATAAGCCATCATGATACAAAGCTCACTTTGATGATTAAGATAAAAGAGATTATTCTCTTAGAGCTTATTTTTATTATTTAATATAAAATGATTATTTTAAGTAAAATATAAAATATCCATAAAAATTGATATATTCTCTTTTCTCAAATATTTGTCTCTCACACATATTCAGATGTTTAAAATAAATACACAAAGAACATTTTATTGTTAAAAACAAAAAGCAACAATAGAACAGATTAACACTATGCTTCTGGAGTCCTTGCATCATTATCTCATTCAGAATCCCACTAGGCAAGCAAAACTGAGTGATGATCCATGAACAAATGAACAGCATCCGGGAAGCAATAATATACATGTAGTAGCATAAAGACTTTGGTTTGAGTTGCATTTTCAACATCTACTATTTTACGTCATTTGTGTATTTATGGTCTAAATTTCTTCTTCTCAGCCATTGTAAACTGGCAATGATCACTTGCTTCAATTAAAACCAGTAAGTAAATCATAAGACATATAGCTATGTAATCATTTAACCCCCAAAAGGAAGAACAAGTGTTTCAGAAAGTCTTTTTTGACAATAAGGAAATTATTCTTTAAAGTATTAGGAATTCATTAATAACAAAACCATGCTTTTGTAGCAGTATCATTAAATCATTAGCATTTGATATTTTAATTGTTTTAGAGATACTAATGAGTTTCACTAATAACTCAAGAATATGATGTATAATAGAAAAAATATAGTCGTTGGCTTATTCAGGGATAAACATTTGTTTTCTTATGTTATTTATATCATTTTTCATTATATCATGTTTCAGAGGTAAAACATGAGGATAGTTCTCTTCTTGTTCATCATTTAGTGACCCTCCTCTTTGAGGGCACATTTTATATTAATTTTATATTTATATGTTGTAAAAAATACTTAGCAACTAAACCATTTTTCTTTTTAGTTTCTAAGAAAGTTGAGGAATGATTTTAAATACATATATGTCCCAGGGGAAAATTATTGCCTACATTCTGGGCCTCCCTCTTTCCTATAAACAGTGCCAAAGGACATTATCTCCTTGCCAAAGATCTAGAAGCTAGCTTTTATTTTCAGCTCTAATGGTCTCATCTGGATCCTCATCCCAGGAGCATTAGCCAGCAGAGACCCCATGCTGTGATTCATGCTGTTTAATGCCAAGTTGATGGGTAATAAAGTTATCATAATCCATAATTTAATTATAGATGATAGTCTCTGCTCTGATTGTAACACTGAAATTGTGGCTTCATTTACACTTCTGGTACACTTCACAAATGATTTGGGCTGATCTTTGATACAGGGTCAAGGGTGGAGAAATTTTTCAGATAATTGCGTTTTATACTACTTGTAAGAACATTCCACATTCAAATTGGATTTACTTTGAGTTGACATATGTCTACTTTCTATGGTAAGTGTAAATTTTAATAAGGATTTGTATAGGTATTTCCTTTTGCCATAGATACTTCGGGTGGACTTATCAACTCATTTGAATGTAAAAACTGCTTCTTGTTACTGTTACAAGCTTCATCAACAGAAACTAAGTATCTTGTTTTCCTAGGGAAATTAGAAGAAATGCGTATTTGGACATAGATTTTATTTTCCTAGATTGTACTCTTTTCATTCAAATTTCATATCAATTCATGAATTTGCTGAGGCTGTTCACTTAAGTAGGCATAGTGCCCTTCTCCTTTCTTGTCTTCAAATGGTATCCAATTCTATCCCTTCTCCATGAAGCTTTTTCTGGAAAAAAAACTATAGTAAACACCGAGTTTACATGTAGTGTGTACTAGTACTTACTAGCTTTTACACATTCACTAAACCTTTCTGATTTTCTCTAAATTCTCACAATGATGGCATTTAAGCATCTCTTAAGGACACTTGATAACTAAGCAAAATAATACTCAGACATATCTAGCAACCTTCCAGGAGAACTTAATCAAAATACTATGACATAAACGGATTTAAAATGAAGTAGCTGGGTGATGGTTTTAATTCTTTATTTTTGTATGTGAATATATATATGGAAGTGGTTTCAATATATACATTTATAATAGAAATTATATGACAAATACTTTGTAGTATACATACTCTTACTTTCAGAGCTAAGATTAGTGTTTTGGAAACTCTTTAGAAACTTGAATTATACTTAGACAGGTAAATCAGTTGACTATGGGAAGCAAGAGTATATAGGGAATATGATTACCTTCAAGTATTTTAAAGAGTACACTAAGTCTCATATATGAATAAAAGATTTGGGTCTTTTGTGATCTCATATATCAATGTTGAACATGTAACCACAGAATTTATGAAAGTTGGGTATAAAATCTTTTGATTAGATTGTAGTAGACAAAGATATATAAGCCTACAGGTAGTACCATCGTGATATAGAGGAATATTTATAGAAAAGAAAAGTTATGTATTTCCACACAGAGCACTTTCTATAGAAAAAACATAGGTCACTCTACATTAATAAATATTTAAAAAAAAAGTCAGATGTTGCCATTGGTGATTCCAAGGCCGAAAATAGTTTTCTCTCTGTTTTCATTTATTTATTTTTAAGAGAGAGAGAGGCAGAGTGTGAGTGGAGGAGGGGCAGAGAGAGAGGGAGACACAGAACTAGAAGAGGGCTCCAGGCTCAATGCTGTCAGCATAGACCCTGACATGGGCTTGAACTCACAAACCATTAGATCATGACCTGAGCCAAAGTCACTTGCTTAACCACTGAGCCACCCATGTGCTCCTGTTTTCTGTTTTACTGACATACAGACATTACTTATATTCCTTGTATTAGTTTATTCAAGTTAAAAGAGTAACAGACACATGTAATACTTATACAAAAGGCCAGCAGTCATTATAGTTATACATAAATTCTCATTTCTATTATCACACATTTTAAATTACCACACTAAAATTTTATGTACGTATAGGCATGTTCTCTTTTAACTTACATTTAAAGACCACTATAGCATGCCTCAGGCAGGTTCAAAGAAGACTAGAAGAAAATAAAATGGAAATAAAGAAAATGGAAGTCACAAAATGAGAGAATATTAATGTTCTCTTTGTTTTGTTTTTAGATTATTGGCCTTGAGGTATTGTATGGAGCAATAATTCAGTTGTAAAGAAAGAGTACCTGGGAGAGGGCCATGGTTGCTGGCAGAGGTATCTGAGATGGAGCAAAGTTCTCCCCCACAACTCCAACTCCAGGGGTGAATGCATTAGGACTAGGAAACTCGGGCCATCTCCACTTCCGATAGGAAGAGGGGAGTGGGGAAAGGGTTGAGAATTTTTAAAAGAAGGAGTTGTTGTGACACCTGGGTGGCTCAGTTGGTTAAGCATACGGTTTTTAACTTCGGTTCAGGTCATGATCATGGTTTGTGTGTTAGAGACCTGCGTGGGACTCTGAGCTAGAAGTGGAGATCCTGCTTGGGAGTCTCCCTCTCTGCCCCTCCCCTACTCATGTGCTTTGTCTCTCTCAAAATAAATAAACTTTAATTAAGAAGAAGAAAAGAAGAGTACCTAGAGAAGGTCTGGAGGAAATCCTAAACACCTTCTTACATGGAGTATTCCCAGTTTATGTCTGAATATAGAATTTCCCACTCTAGTATTATTCCTGGCTACATTGTATTACCTAAAATAGATTGTGCACACATCATTAAAATGAAGCCAAAATTTGATTAGCTGTGTTTAAATTTTAGATATAGTTTATGGTGAATGTTTATAGATAATTTTAAAACAAATACTTGTTTCATGAATGCTCTTTTGCCTTAAAATATTTAAATAACTTTTGGAGAAGTCCTCAGAACTTACCTATCACAGTAATTATAAATTAAATTTATTTTATTATGTTCTTATGTATATTCCAGTTATATTCCATGTAACTCAAATAATTAAAAAAATAAGGTTTACATCCTAAAGGAAACTGATGTATATATGCAAATATTCTCTTTATACTTATAATTCCATATTCAAAATATAATGTATGTTAAAATATTGTTAAAATAAACTTAGGGGAATGTTAAATAAATAAATTGATACTTAGTTCATCATAAAAATATTATTTCACATATAATCTGGAGAAAAATTCTATAAACTAAGATGAAACTTGTAAGAACATTAATTAGTAGATTAATTAATATTAGAGTATCAATTAATAGTTGTATACATCTATGAAGATAGATAGCATACACTTTCCACAAAAAACTCTAGAAAAAATTAAGTAACTTTTATTTTAAAATTAGTTAGAATTGCAAGTGCAGACTAGTTTTAACACATAACCACTTTGTTTAAGAATCATCCACATTTTTATAAACCTAAGTTGTAGACATGTATTAAGCATATAGTATTTTAATGATTTATAAATTCTTATTTAATGTTTATCTTCCTCTAAGTGTTTGAGGAAATGAGTAGATAATTTTATCCATTAAGATGTTGTACATTGATTTATAACATAAATTTAAAAGCTAAAAAGATAAATTTTATAGCAATATACCAAAGATGGTTATAGTACAGATTACCAACTTGAAGCTAAAAAATAATTTTCTAAAAGCTAAATCATAAATATCAAGGATATCAAGACTAAAATTTCAAAATGTTCAGCAGTGTTTCTTTTCCTCATATCTGAAGCATTTTCATATTTTCTAATTACAATTTATGGTTTCTCTCTCTTTTCATTTTAGGTAGATAGGATGCTTTCTCCAGTTTCAGTAAAATAAGCAGTTAATTTTCTTCCTAAGGAAAATAATGCTATCGGCCAAATATTTCAAATATTGAAAACTCAAAGATATGTGGAATACCCTTTCTTCTTTTTTGTGACACAGCTATTACAGAAAAACCTCAATGCCATACATATTAAAATTTACTCATTCTTTCTTTAAATAAGGAGACCAAACTCTGCTCACTTTTGAGTGATGTTCTCTTCCTAAATATAAACATATTTTAAACTTTATATACTGTAAGCTGTGAGCTAAATTAGAGTGATTATCACCAACAACATACATATTGGTGCAAATGAGGAAAATAAATTAATATATAAAATTAATATATATAAACACACATAATTTGGAAAGAAATAGAAGAAAATATGAAAAGTTATTTCACTTTTCATTTTATTAGCTGGTCACAAGGCTGATGTGGAACATATAGCTACCTTTCTCAAGTATTTATTTGGGATTTTTTACCCTTGGGATGACCTAAGATGCTGGATTTTTTTCTTTCTATTTTCAAACTATCTGAAATCATGGGGTTTCTGTAATCTTCCTTTTATACTGACCAGTTAATATGACAGTACTAGAAAGGACTCCAGAGAATATCCTGAATACTTCACAGAACTTCCCTGAGATTTTATATAATAGAATTCTAATATCTACTCAAATTAAGTCTCAGTCACAATGATCAAAAAGTTACTGTTTCTCCAGTGAATGAGGAATTCTATCCACAGGGTGGTGGCTGCCTCAATTTTAAATTCCATAAAATTATATTTTATAATTAGGTCTCCAGGTGGAGGCATTTCTTCCTTAGGTTCTAAGTCCTAAAAACTAGCAGATTCCTGGGTTAAGATGACCAAGACAAAATTTTGTAACTGAGCCAGATGCATTCTTAATTTTTCTTTGATTCTCTTTGCAAGACATTTTGGCCACAGGAAGAAAGAGTTTATGTGGTTTCTGGTTCAAAAAATAATACCATGTTCTTGGGGCACCTGGGTGGCTCAGTTGGTTAAGTGGCCGACATCAGCTCAGGTCATGATCTCACGGTTTGTGGGTTCGAGCCCCACGTAAGGCTCTGGGCTCTGTGCTGACAGCTAGCTCAGAGCCTGGAGCCTGTTTCAGATTCTGTGTCCCCCCTCTCTCTGATCCTCCCCTGCTCATGCTGTCTCTCTCTCTCTCTCTCTCTCTCAGAAATAAGTTTTTTAAAAAACCATCAAAAAATAATACCATATTCTGTAACCTAAAACGTGTAAGGTTTTTATGTCCCCAGCTGGCAATTAACAGAATCTTCAAAAAGCTACTCACAGTCAGTAAATCAAAATGTTTGTCAGTAATATGGAATATGATAAAATCAGTAAATCCAGTATGTGTTGGTACATACTGCATTACTTTGTTTACTGCAGAATTAAAAACAATATTTTTATGCAGAATTCCAAGAAGATGAATGCAGTATAATGTAAGTCATAGAATGATGTGAAAGAACATGGCTTATTGAGAAGATAAATCGGTTTCTAGAATTTGTATCTCTGATACCGAGGAAAAACCATTGCCTTCAATCTGTGATTTGTGACACACTTACACCTATAGAATAATATCTAATAGAGACAAGGGATAAATTACTGCTACTAATCAGTTGAGTATTCAAGTTTGGGCCATAGCCTTGCTATGAGAAATGTCTGTTGTTGCAGCTATGCACCATCCCAGTCCCATGGTTCATTAGCCACTTGGTTCATCAACCCATTGAGTAAGCACATGTGTGGCTGAGGAAGAAGGCTGATTAGATTCTACTGGGAGGTCACAATGTCCACCTGAATATCCAGAACCTTTTTAGTGGGTATCAAGTGGTACCATTCATAGTAATACATATTATCAAACTTTGGTTTTGTTCTGAGAAGCCCATTCCCATAACTTTGTTTAGCTGTCCTCATTACAATCTTTCCGTCTTGCTTTTACCAAATTTCTGACCACCAAATGAGTCATAACTTCTATATAAAGTAATTATATTTTTACATAGATACAATTGTCTACAATATTAGTGTATTTACTCACTTTAGACAGCAATATTTTTTTTAAATGTGTCCTCTTTTTTTATATATATATTTTTATTTCTGAGAGAGAGACAGCTTGAGCAGGGGAGGGTCAGAGAGAGAGGGAGACACAGAATCTGAAACAGGCTCCAGGCTCTGAGCTAGCTCTCAGCACAGAGCCCGACACGGGGCTTGAACCCATGAACTGTGAGATCATGACCTGAGCTGAAGCGGACGCTTAACCGACTGAGCCACTCAAGTGCCCCTAGACAGTAATATTTTTAAATCTATATTCTAAAACATCTCTTTCTCTAGAATATGCATTCATCATTTTCTTCCATTTGCGCTTAAAGATTTGAAGTTTCATTATCTATCTTATTTTATTTCTGTCAGTTGTATTTTCTTTTAAATTAATTTTCTTATTAATTTTTAATGTTTTACTTAATAAAATTCAGAACAACTACTTTAAGTTTATTCAGATTGCAGACCTTTCATGATTATTATTATTTTTTCCAATTTAGAATTATTATATACTCTCTCTTCCTTTTAGCAGTTTTTGTTGTTGTTGTTGTTGTTGTTTTTTTTGGTGATCCATGTGGTAGTTTTCCTATTACCTTAAGTGCTGATGATCAAATAATAATCTCGGTGCACTTGCACCTATTCTTGATTACTTAAGCAACATTTAAATTCTCTATTTCATAAGTTTAGGTCTTCAGTTCTCTGAATAAGAACAAGGGAGCTTGACCATATACTTTATCTTTGGGCACTTTCTGCATAAATAAACATTTTCCAGTTAGAGTCTTGAGAAATATGCTGTCTCCTTCAGGGAGACCACTCGAGTTTAAACTTGTTCTATAGTTAGAGATGTGCAGTTCACTTAGATAAATTAACAAACTACTAGCAGACTTCTCACTGTGTATTTGGTTAGCAAATTCAGTTTTTTTCATGCATCTTTAACTTGTTTTTTTTTTTTTAATGTTTTTACCACACTTCAAAAGAGCACCTGAGAGATGACGGATCATGTTTTCTACCATCCATATTCAAATTTATACCTTGTTTCTTTTGGTCATGGAGCATTGTTTCCTATCATTCAATTGAGTCTATGGAACTTTAACGAAGTCTGTTAGAGAAAACAAAGTAGAAAGATTTTGAAAAAACATTTCTCCAAATTCATTACAACTATATTATAGCTCATTTGTCTAAATTGGAAGACATTAGTTTTATGCTTTACTTTATTTATTTTCTTTTACTCTCGTCTTACTTCCAGTGATAATGCATTATTGGTTTCAGAAATAGGAAAGTGTTTGGAGCTTAATTGAAATTTACTCCTAGGAGATAACCCTCAAAATATTTTGTGATAGAATTAAAGCTCTTAGAAAATTTAAACCTAAGGTGCTTGTGGTGATATTTTAAAAATGAGGGGTTTAGTGATTTGGTTTATTTTATTTATTTATTTATTTTAATTTACTATTGAAAGACAGAGCATAAGCAGGAGAGGGGCAGAGAGAGGAAGAGATACACAATCTGAAGTAGGCTCCAGGCTCTGAGCTGTCAGCACAGAACCCGACAAGGGGCTCAAACCCACAAACTGGGAGATCATGACCTCAGCCAAAATCAGATGCTTAACTGACTGAGCCACCCAGGTGCCCCTGGTTTATTTTTTAAAACTTTATTTGAAGATGGTTTTGATGAATCACCACAATTAAATATTTCATGTACCTAATATCTGATAAGTTTTGAAGTGTTGGGATTTGGAGTCAATGGTCAAGAAAGAATTCTTAAGATGTTGTCTTCAGGGCAAAAAGATGGTTTTATTAAAGCACTGGGACAGGGCCCGTGGACAGAAAGAGCTGCATTATAAGTGGAAGGGGAGACTGATTAAGTATTTGGGAGTTGGGATAGGTAAAGACGTGGGAAGTTTCCAAAAGATTTTCATATACTAAAGAAGATTCACAGGATCCTGGAGACCTGCCTATAGTCATGCTAAAGTTGTTTTTCCCTCTAGCAAAATATTAACATTAAGACAGTTGGGTGTTCCTGGAGGAATGTTGTACTCTGCCTGCCTCAAGTATTTGTCAATGGGCTGCAAGTTGTATGAAAATTTTATCTACATTTCCTTCTGCCTTCGTTTCCCACACCAATATTGATCATATAGCTTTATAAATAAAATTTTATTTTTTCATGAAGAATTCTTGTTCCTCAAAATGGAATAAATAAAATTAATTGAAAAAAATTATTCAGCAGGAAAACAAAACTGTCATTCTATTAAAAATTTTTTATGGCTCATTATTTTTGTTGTTTCAAGTTTTTGTTTAAATTCTAATTAGTTAACACATAGTGTACTATTGGTTTCAGGAGTAGAATTTAGTGATTCTTCACTTACATATAACATTCGATTGACAAAATTTTACTTAAAAATGTATTTTGAAGGGCTCCTCAGTGGCTCAGTTGGTTAGGCATCCCACTCTTGGTTTCAACCCAGGTCATTATCTTGCAGTTTCATGGGTTCAAGCCCCGCATCAGGATCTGCATTAGCAGTGTGGAGCCTGATTTGGATTCTCTATCTCCCTCTATCTAACCTCCCCCTCACTAGTGCTGTCTCTGCCTTTCTCAAAATAAATAAACTTAAAAGGAAGAATATATTTTGAGTATTTCTAGAGTGATAGTATGAATTATCTTTAATCCGTTAAAAATAAAAGTTAAACAAGTTTGTTAATTTAGATCCTTTTGACCAATCTCCTTTAATTCCATCACTATATTATTCTGTAATATTATTCATTCATGTATTTTATATTATCAGGTTCAGGTTTTCTTTTAATAATAGTTTCAGATTGATACTTCAAAAGTTAATAGGAAAATATTCTAACAGTTTTTTTTTGTAGAAGCTAGTGAATATGTGTAAATGCTTTATTAGGATTAAGTAGTACTTTTTCTTGTAAATATATTCCACATAAAAGATATTTGGAGAACCTTAGAATTAAAAACTAAAATTTATAACCACTTTGTTAAGTATAAACTGGGTAAGTGTTCAATACTTGAAATTTATTGTTCTATAATGAAATTATAATTCATGTAATGCATTTAGGTGGATTTTGAATCATTGAACTGTACAATTTCTAACCTATTTCAAACTTCTCATATTCACCAACACTATATAAGTTCTCAGGAAATTAAAGCAAGGCACTACAGATGTTATATGGTACAGTTTATCAAATACACTGAATTACTAGAGCCTAGGGAGAAGTAGAAGGTCCAGTATCCTAAAATATATTTAGAATTTTTCTATGGAAGTTCTTACTAATTTATACATTATGCAAGAAACTTTCTGGTTTGATTTCGTTTGCTCTAAGAAAATTAATGCCAAAACTGTGATATGGTAAAAGAAAAAAAAAGGTTTAAGTTAAATAACGTAACTGTTTTATGTGCAACAAGTTAAAATTAAGGCTCAATTCATAGTATTTCCAAGTCATACAAATCTATTCATTCTAAATATTTTTTCCTTTATCCATGTGTTAATAAGGGTTACATTCAGCTTGAAATGAACCTTACCTTCAATAAAAAAAATTTAAAAGTCCTTCAATATGTCAAAACAAAATAAGATAAATCTCAACACACAGTTTTATCTTTAGATATATCCATCTACTTCTTCATGTATTATACCCTATTGATGATACAAAAGTAAGTAAAATATAATTTAATCATATTAAAGTCACAGTAAAGGAGTTTATGAGAGGAATAACCAATATTTTTGTGGTAGCATACAAGCATTGTCAGAGAAGTTTAAAATGAACTTACTTATTCAAGGAATCAAAGAATTGGAAGTTCAAAGATGTTTGGAAATAACTCATTGGGGTTTCTTGAGAAGGTAACAGGTGAAATAAAACTTGAAGTACAGATAAGATGTTAACAGACAGAAGAGGAGGCGTTAATCCAGAAGGGATGTTAGAAAGGAAAGCATGGTGCCAATGGGTGTTGGATGAGTCCAGTTATGTGAAGAAAATATCACATGACACTTGCACGATATAGATTTGAGACATTTATTATGTGTCCTTAAAGATGAGCTTAGGTTTGCTTACATATGCAAATAAGGAAGCCAAATACTAAATCAAGAAGATTATATCGGCAACTATGTCTAGGATGAATGAACATAACAGGAATTACTTTTCAGCAGTTTAAGTAAGCTGGAGAAAATTAGGACCTGAGATGATTTGTTGGTAGTGGCCTTAGAAATAATGGAGCAGATGATACTTCATGGAGGCAAACTGTGTAAAACTGGACAATTAGTTGTAGAAGGAGAAAAAAAAGAATAAAAGTGGTTAATCCCAGCACAAATGACTATTTTTTTAAATAAATGTTTATTTATTTTTGAGAGACACAGAGAGAGAGAGTAAGAGAGAGAGCAGAGGAGGGGCAGAAAGAGAGGGGGGCAGTGGACCCAAAGCAGTCTCTGAGCACTGACAGAAGTGAGCCAGAAGGCGGGGCTCTAACTCATAAACCGGGTGGTCATGACTTCGCTGAGACAAAGTGGAGTGCTCAATGGACTGAGCCACCCAGGTTCCCCTCTAGGTTGTGTTTGATTATTACCAAACTTAAAATAATTTCCAAAGGCATTTGCTTCCTGTGTATTAGAGTTATCTGGAAAAGAGAACCAATAATATGTATGATATATATACACATAATATCTAATATATTAATATTAACAAATATTATATCTTTAGATTATGTATATAAAATGCTGTCTGAAGGCTGGAGACACAGGAAAGCTTATTGTATAGTTCTGAGAACTGCAGCGCCAGTCCCAATCTCCAAGGGCAGGAGAAGATAGGTGGCTCAGCTCACATAATCAGAGTGAGAGCAAATTCACTTTCTCCACATTTTCACTCTGCAGGCCTTCATCCCAGATGAGATGATACCCACACTGAAGAGAACAATCTGTTTTACTCAATATACCAATTAAGAGGCTAATCTCATCCAGAAATAAACATACCCAGAAATAACGTTTAGTCAAATATCTAGACTCATGATGTCAAATTGACACATGAAATTAGCCATCATAACATGAGTGAATTAGAAACATATAGCCTAATTTTCAAATATTTTTGGTATATTTTGAAGTTATTTTTTTAGTTCCATTGATATTACTCTATATAATTTAAGTCCTTAGTACTTTATTGAAATGTTATTCTATGACTCAGTATTTCATCAATTTTGGTAACTTTTAGTTGCACCTGAGAAAATAATGTGTTCTCCAGTTGTTGGATACATTATTCTATATGTGTTAACTAGGGTTAAGTCTTTAAATCATGTTGGTCAAGTCTTCTGTTTTGCTATTTCGGGATATTTATGTTTATGGTATGTCTCTTACCAGTATTTTTGTTTTAATAATCTGATCCATCCAAACAATCTTATTCTTGAAGCTTCTTTATAACGTCAGAGGTATTATCTGTCTTCATCATTCATCATATACTCTGTGTATGTTAATATACCTTACATATAAGAAATGTTAATAAATGTAATTGAATTAATATCTAAATATATAAATCATGCATTTCTATTCCAGTTATCTTAGCATCAATTATCACTTCCTTTATTACTCTTTTTTTTCTTTTATTCCCAGATGGTAATCAGTTCTCTTTATTTGTCCTTATGCTGCTTAAAAACAACTATTTTGGGGTGCCTGGGTGGCTCAGTCGGTTAAGCATCTGACTTCGACTCAGGTCATGATCTCACGCTTCGTGGGTTCGAGCCCCATGTCGGGCTTTGTGCTGACAGCTAGCTCAGAGCCTGGAGCCTGCTTCATATTCTGCATCTCCCTCTCTCTCTGACCCTCCCCTGCTCATGCTCTCTCTCTCTCTCTCTCAGAAATAAATAAAACATTAAAAAAATTGAAAAACAAGTATTTTGTCAAAAATTCTCTATCTCATAATATTGAACTCAACTATCTATCTATCCACAGATACATACATATGTGTTTTTATATATACATATATACGTATATATGTGTATATACATATATTGAAATATGTACGCATCTCATTTCCTAGTTTACATCCCCATCTAGTTCCAAAATTAATACCAAATTCAGGTAGTGGAGTTTAGGTTCATATATTCACAAAATCTACTTACTAGTTGCACAACATAGTATACCTTTATAATATATACTACTTACTAATTACAGAATAAATTAATGTGAAATTGTGCCCTCATGCATCATAATCCAACTACTGAATTTTTCTGTTTAAATTTCCTAGACATAGTAAAATGAGTAACATATTCTTTAAGGTGATCTATTAATATAAAGTAAAATTTCAAGAAACCTCATGAGAGCCTATCAAAAAAACCCAAAAATAGTATGTCAAAATTTTTCTGAAAGGTTTAAAGTAGTTCATTATGTAGTATACTTGAGTTTTTAATAGAGTCATTGGAATAGTTTATATTTAAGACTGTGATAGATGAATTTAAATATAAAAACATTTAAATTAGTTAAATTTAACAAAACTGTCTTACATAGTTGAAAGTTTACTTTGTTATTTAAAAAGATAGTGATACTTGTGTATAACTTAGAAATATCCAGTATGGAATTTGGACACGACATGCACATGCATCATTTATATTTTGATTACATTCTAAGTGCTGACAAGGTGCTGTGTTCATGAATAATTCAAACCATCTAAAAGAATGGGCTTTTTACATTCCATTCCAGAGTTTTGTTTTTCAGACAGGATGTTGTAACAATGTAAAACATGTGTTACTGATGGAATATGATTAGAAATACACTATGATCTGACAGTTAACAATTATTCCCTTATGTAAGATTCTTACAGGCTATATACATGATATAAAATTTGTACAGTAGCTTAAAGTATAAGTCACAGACACTTAGAAGGCAGGCAATATGTGAAATTTCTTTTGTATGCAAGATAGAAGAAAACTAAGGTATAGGAACATAACATTTTAGTAATTAATTTGGCTTCAATTAAGCAGTTGGAAGATTAGAAGAGAGACAGACAACTAATCAAATATCTTATGGTTGACCAGTGCTAAGGGCAATTCAGGGTTGATCTTCCTGAGATCTTTAAAATGCATTTTAGAATAATCCACTGGAGGGCATGGGAAATATTTGTCTGTTGCCTTTATTCCTTAGTGGTTAATGACAGTATTACACATTGAAGGCCCTATTATTCAAGACTTTCTATGTGTTTGTTTTTAGTGGATTCCCACAAGCATTCCACATAGATAGATAAAAGAGGAGAGAATTTAAAGAGCTAGAAGTAATAGTCAGGAAAAGGCTCAGGCTGACACTATGCATTTTTTCTGCAAAGCTTCTCAGAAGGCTACTTCAAAATAGTTGCCTCAGCAGTGCTAGGAGCAAGAAAAAGCCCTTAGGTTTACATTGTGCCAAAAGGTGTCCAATGCAGTTAATTATTCATATCACTCAACTGTGTTAAGGCCAATCTGCCACACAGCCTGTTCAAGGTGGTAACCCAATCTCTTAAAAAAATAATAGAAGTCAATTAATAGAAAAAGAAACCAAACAGTGTCTTCTTCAACAACGGCAGAGTCCTCCAGGTAATGATTAATATTTGTCATTTTTTTTCACCACTCATACTGAATTCCTCTCACTTTTGAGCTTTATTTTGGTTGGTCAAGATTGTTTACCAGTGTGGATAGGCCCAGATCTTTTTACCCAAAAGTTTTGAGCCCATGTTTGCATTACCATTGTCCTTCTGTGACTGTTTCAATTGCCATTTGCAATTACTACATGGTAGGAAAGAACCAAGAGAAATCCCAGTAAATTCTCCAGGTTTTAGATGTATTCTTATCTTCCTTCCCATGTAACTTATGGCTCCTTATGGTAATTAGCCATTATCCCCCTCAATATATTAACTCTTTTTCTGTTTGTTTGTTTGTTTAATGCTTGGCTGGAAAGAGGAGTCCCAAGTGGCCTAGTATAGTCATAACTTTAATTTCTGCAGACCCCTTACCGTGTTCTCTAGAGAAAGTATTTTGCCAGTAGGAGCAAGGACCTCTAATCCAATAAAGCAAAAGCATCAAGGGGAGGAGAGGGCACCTGGATGGCTCAGTTGGTTAAGCGTCAGACTTCAGCTCAGGTCATGACCTCACAGTTCATGGGTTCAAGCCCCACGTCGAGCTCTGTGCTGAGAGCTTAGAGCCTGGAGCCTGCTTCAGATTCTGTACCTCCCTCTCTCTTTGACCCTACCCTGTTCGTGCTGTCTCTCTCTCTCTCAGAAATAAGAAAAAAATTTTTTAAAAATACCAAGAGGAGGAGGGATAGGGGGCAAGAAAACACAAATTCTCCAAGTTAATTTTTTCAAAGTTATTGTTAAGAGGAACCAGTACGACGTTCATATCCCAGTTCCCAAATTCTTGTATTCTATCTGTTAAAACGTTAAATGTCACTATTTATCAGGAATTGGCAACATACCATATATCCATAGATAGATAGTCCAAGCTAGTGCTTCAGCTAATTCTTCAACAGTTATTTCACTCTTCTATTAGGCTAGTTTCCTCAGATACATGGGATCCATTGTGAAGCCAGTGTAAATCATGATCATATACTCCTAGTCACATCGTCCTTGTTGTAAAATGAATCTCTTGTCTGAGTCAATGTTATATGAATGACCATGCCAATTAATCACACATTTCTAAGTGTTTGGATGGGAGACACACTGGGATCAGGAAAGGTAAACTTACATCTGAAGATAAGACCAGTTCTATGTTAAGGACAAATCACTGACACTTGAAGGTGAAAAATATTTCTCCAAGGTAATCTATCTACCACTAACTGGCTGAATTAAGTCATTAAAAGATAATACATACTAAGTACATGGCATCAGTCTCACTTACTGGCAATGTGAAATCAATTCTGTGGTGTCAGTATTTAGAATAAACTTGATTAAGAGGGAATCCATGCTGTTAAGCCCATGCCTGGCCATAACCTCTGCCACCATGGCCAACTCATTGATATGCTCATTGTGCCAGCATGGAGGTGGCTGAGAGTGAACCTGGCTGACTTCTACAGAAATGAGTAATGCTGGCCCCTTAGATTCAGATTCTCTCTTCTAGAGGTCATTGGTATATAAAGAAAAAGAAAAAAAAATAAACCTACTTTGTCTTCTCTCTTTTACTATTCAAATGTCTCTTCCTCAGACTTCTCATTCCATTTCCTAATTTTGTCCTTCTGTCAATGTACCAAACCCTTAACACCACATATCTCCAAAACCCCCTTTTCCCCACTCCCATGAGTTAATGTTCACAGTTTCATTGTCTCTTTGTGCATGCCCATGATGCTTGTAATCCTTCTGATCCTAATAAAAACAGAGCAAGGACCCTTACCGGGGGCTTTTGTCTCCTCCTGGACATTACTTTTGCTCGCATTTTAGTTCTGTGTCCTGCTCTCTTACTGGACAAGAGAGAACTCCAGACCCAGAGTCTACAACACAGAATATATTACAAATTAGATCACAAATGAGGCCTCAACAAATACAGAAAGATTGAATTCATAACATTCACTTTTACTGACCACTATTCTATGAAACTAGAAGTCAGCATCAAGAAAAAATTTGGAAAGTTCACAAATACCTAAAAGTTAAACAACATGCTACTAAACAAAGAATATGTCAACTATAAAATCAAAGAAAAATTTAAAAAAATATGTGGACACAAATTAAAATGAAAACATGATGATCTAAAACTTTTGGGATGTAACCAAATAATCCAGTGAAGAAATAGACAAAAGACATGAATAGACACTTCTCCAAAGAAGACATACAGATGGCCAATAGACACATGAAAAGTAGCTCAACATCACTCATCATCAGGGAAATACAAATCAAAACTACAATGAGATATCATCTCACACCTGTTCAAATGGCCAAAATCAACAACACAGGAAACAACAGGTATTGGCAAGGATGTGGAGAAAGGGGAACCCTCTTGCACTGTTAGTGGGAATGCAAACTGGTGCAGCCACTCTGGAAAACTATGGAGATTCCTCAGAAAGTTAAAAATATAACTAACTTATGATCCAGCAATTTCTACTACTATTTACCCAAAATATACAAGAATACTAATCCAAAGAGATATATGCACCCTAGTGTTTATAGTAGCATTATCAACAGTAGCCAAATTATGCAAGGAGCNTTCTATATATTCCATTATATATAGAATATTATATATTATATATATATAATAGGATATTATGCAGCCATGAAAAGAATGAAATCTTGCCATTTGCAACAACATGGATGAATTTTAGAAAGCATTATGCTAAGTGAAATAAATCAGAAAAAGACAAATGTATGATTTCACTCATATGTGGAGTTTAAAAAAAAAAAGCAAATGAAGATGGGGGGTCGGGGAGAAAAAGCAAGGCAAACCAAGAAGCAGACTCTTAACTATAGAGAACAAACTAATGGTTACCAGAATAGAGGTGGGCAGGGGGATGGGTTAAATAGTTGATGAGTATTAAGGAGTGTACTTGTTGTTCCATTATTTGGAAGTGTTGAATCACCATACTGTACACCTGAAACTAATATACTGTATGTTAACCAACTGGAATTTAAATAAAAACTTTTAAAAAATTAAGTAGGAATATGACAGACACAGTGTCATTGCATATTTTCAATCTTTGATTGAGGCACTAACCTCTTCCTGTCCCTCCAATATGAAATATTCCTTCAGATTACTATCTTGACCAAGTGTTGGAAAGTTTCAGTCTTCCACTTTCCCTTCCTACTGCTATAACTCTTATTCTGTAAGTCAGGTAACCAATCTGATAGAATTATAAAATATGAAATGGTTATACTTGTCTGAAAATAAAGATCTAAGGATAAGAAATAGAAGAGACAAGATCATCTTATAGAATGTTGGATTTGGTATTCAGCTATCCCTTCTGGGTGAGATCAAGTGCTTAGTAGGAAAGTATAACATAATATCTATGTCTCAATCAACATTGAGATATGTCCTAACTCAATAAATTGACTCAATGGTTGAAGTAAGCAGAGATTTTTTATGTTAAATATTAATATGACAAACATTGCATTTATTGTAAAGTGACAGAAAAACCATGCATGTCAGGCATAGATATAGATCAGTTTGGAATATTATGGCAATTGATGAAGGATTAAAAATGACAGTAAGAATTATAATGAAAATGTTAATATTTACGTGATACTCTGAAATACTGGGTTTTGATTTGAAGAAAAGTAAAGTAGTTGTTTCATAAAAAAAAATATTCTGGGGCACCTGGGTGGCTTAGTCCATTAAGTGTCCAACTTTGGCTCAGGTCATGATCTCAGAGTTTGTGAGTTTGAGCCCCACCTCAGGCTCTGTGCTGACAGCTCAGAGCCTGGAGCCTGCTTCAGATGCTGTGTCTCCTTCCCTCTCTCTCTACTCCTTTCCTACTCATGCTCTGTCTCTCTCTCTCTCTCTCTCTCAAAAATAAATAAACATTAAAAAAAGTAAAAGAAAGAAAAAAAAACATTTTAAAATACATGATTAAATGTATCCTTAATACTATTTTCAATAGTAGACAGGTGATGATCATTTAAAAGTAATTCAGTAGAATAATAATTGTAATTCAACTTTATAATTAAAAACAAAAATGTAACAATATAAATATAGGTAGTTTTTTTCACTATCATCATTAGAAGTCTAATTAAAATTCTCTTAATGATGTTTAAAAAGTTAATTCATATATAGCAAGAGAAAATATCATCTTAACATATTCTTTTTGACTAGATATGAATAATAAACTTTCAAAAATCTCTTCTAATCAACCTAAATCCACTATGTAAAATATTTTATTTACTTAATATGTATAGCACTAAATGTATACTTTGCTAAATGACCAAATTAAGAAAAACAATTAAAAATCAAACTACTGATTTTAATAATTTTACTTAAGTATAGAAAAAGAGAAAGCCATAGCATTTTTATTTTACAGAAAACTATTTGATATGAGTGTGATTCTTTCATACTCAGGTAGAAACTACTTATCAATAAGTCATATGCTATGGTTTTAGGATTTTATGTGTTTTTTTAAAAAAATAACTCATAAATAGAAATATAAGTCTCTTTACTTTGTGCATTAAATACTAGAATATATACCTAATATTTAAATGCATATCCCATTTATATCTATTGTTTCTACAAATTTTTCAATAGAGCTTCAATGCTGTTGAATACAGATTTAATTCCAAATTTCATTTCTTTCTGAATTGCACCATCCTTCAGCAATGCATCATCACAGGTCATTGCACCGATGAAATTAATCTGATAAAACACCTGTGTGACAGAGAAAATGATATATTAGTGTCATTCATCATTAATGTACATCATCAGCCCATGATCTATTAGTGTATTGCTCAAAGGATTGTGTCATTAGGAAAGAGTGAGTTCCTAGTGTTAAATTATGGTGTTTAAGGCAATGGTTAGAGCCTAGTATAACCCAGGAGGCAAAAAGTAGATGTACCAATATGAAATCAAGTTCCCTGAACTTTTTTTTTTTTTTGCCTTTAAAGTATCAGGTTTGAATTTTTGCTAATAAAGTTTTACTTCTCTAAGGTCAAATTAAGTTTGCCCTTATTACTCATCTAGTATTAATTGCATATCCATCCTCTATAAATGATATCATTTATAAGGCTGACTCACACAACCAATGAGAAATTTAATTTTATTTTACAATGAAACACAGAAGAATTTAAAATATCTGAAAAAACAACAGTTATTTTTTCAAACATTTATTTAGGCATAAATGTTCCACAAATTATACCTCACCTGATTAGGTCATGATATTGAGTTTAGAGATTAGAAATTACCCTGAAATACCTTTTTTAAAGTCATCCAACCAGGAAACTTAAGATTGGTTTATTCAAGATTTAAAAATAAGAATAAAAGTAAGATAAAAACAATTACAAAATAGGTAGTGAATCTTAAGAATTCAGAATTTGAATAAATTACTTTTAGTATAAACTTGATGAGTTTGCTCTTCTAAATTAAAATAACCTTCAAATGTAGTAATTGTATTATTTTGAAGAGATATTAAAAACATTCCTTTCTCAAGAATGTGTGGTCAGTGAGGCAAAGGGCTTTATCTGCTTAATCATCATTTTATCCACTAGATATAGAATAGAAACCAGCAAATGTTAGGTACTCAAGTTGTTCTCTAATTAACTAACTCAATTAACTTAATAACATTATGTAACAGATTCAGACCCCTTAGATCATGTATGCATTTAAATAAGTTCTGTATATACATGGTGTATATACATGGTTCGAACTATGATTTAAATAATTCTCTTTCAAATATTAAAAGTACCATGGTGTTATTGTTATTAATTTTCATATCTGTATCCAAAGATAAATTTATTTATATTTTTTCATCATAGTTTTATAGATTAAGAAACTACCACTTAATCGATAATGCATAGTGTGAGCAAAATTTTTATCAAGCAAGAACTATTAACTAAACTCATTGGGACTTTCAGTCCAGACAAGTGGCGCAGCCCCCTTCCCCCCCCCTATTAATTTCAATTATAAAGCCTTGGAATAATGTCAGAGGCAAGCAAAGGAAATGTTTCAAAGCTGCTAAGAAGCAGTCTAAGTAGTTTGGGATCCCAAGATTGGAAGAACATGATGACTGGAGGTATTACGGCCTCCATTCATCCCAAGAAAGAAACCTTGACCCAGCATTTCCCCTACTCTCAACCTAGCAACAGAAGACATCCGGGGTAAGTCCATTGTTCCACAGAGCAAATGGTAGCCCTGCCAAAGAAACCAGGTGAGCGTGTAAGATCATCAAGAGATCTTTTAACAGTAAGTGGCCAGGGAAGGCCACCTCCTTCCCCACAAATCCTGAAAATCCTCCCCTAGTGGGATGATACCAAGAGAGATAGTACTGTCAAGAGAGACAACAACAAGCTCTCTGGTCTGGGAAACCTCATTAACTTCTGAGACTTCCTTCCAACCTCTCACTGGTAGACATAGTGTATACAGGAGGAAGCCTGGGAAAAAAACCAATCAGGACAAATACCCCAATCTGAAAGAGTTCTCCATCCCTTAGAAACAGGAGGAATTTCATTCTGAGTACCAGGTCACAGAAGCTCTCACCAGCCTGATATTTCCTTCCCTTAGGGAAGGCACCAAGGTGAGCTAACATCCAGTGTTAGAGATTCTAAAACCCCAATATAGTCTTAAAACCATTCCCAAACTCAACATGCAGATACTTGGATAAGGTATCTTTACCTCCAGCTGTGACAACTGCCCAAATGTAGATTCTTCACAATTATATTGTTAATGTGTAAATAAAATGTCTGACCTTTGTCCCTGATTCCTGGGTGATAATGTGTACATTCTTGGAATTTCTTGAGTGATAGGAGTGTCTTTGTTATTCATGGTAATCCTTTATACCACAACAAGAGATATAAGCTAACAAGGTGTCTTTGGGTGGGTTTATGATAATGATATGATTCAGGATGGGACTGGACATGCCAGAAAGACCAACCATGGGACTAGAAGATAGGGATCTTGAGCCAAGTAATATCAATCTGACCCTGAGGAAGGGAGGAAGGCCAGTTTTGAGTCTGAGTCATGTGACCAATGATCTGATCAGCCATGCCTACATAATGAAACATCAATAAGAATTCTGGATACAAAAGGTTAGGTAAAACCTGATGGGCAATACTCTGTGTACTGTCACACATCAGTACCAGGAGGCTAACCTGTCCTGACACCATGAGGAGAAGGCAAGAGAAGCCTCACGTTTGGAAACTTTCCAGATCTTGCGCTATGCGTCTCTCCCTTTGGCTGGTTCAGACCTTAATCAATTTGTTATAATAATAAAACCGTGGTCATAAATTTAGCATTTTCTTGAGTTATGTAAGGTTTTAATGAATTGTTGAATCTGAAAGGATAATGGGATCTCTCAAATTAGAAGTTAACTGGTCCAAAGCGAGAGTGGTTGGGGGACCCCTGAACTTGCAGCTGGTGTCTGAAGTGAAGGTAGTCTTGTGGAATACTGTACCCTTAACCTGTGAGGTGTGGCTTAAATCTTAGCAATTGGTGTCAGAAGTCATTTCGGCTAGCCTAGGCTTTTTCTTTTATTTCAGATTATTATGTCCAACTCCCATTAACATCTCCTCTTAAATAGCTCAAAGTCACCAGTTGTTCAAAACATTCTAACTAAATTCATAATCTTTTCTTCCTGTTATCTGCCCTTTTTCAGAAATGCTTGTATTATTGAATGACTGTTGAGTACTGTAAGAAACACAATGCCATTCTTAACTATTTGCAGTCTTTTGTCCACTCCTCCAAATATCCAATGTACTTTTATGTTTTGAAGTTTAACTATTTACCTCAAACTATTCAGTTTATCCATTTGCATAGTAATCATAATAACCCAAGTTACTATTATCACTCATATGGGTTTCTATAATAGACTCCTAGATTATTTTACATCTTTACACTTTCAATCTATATTCTAAAACCAAAACTAGGGATTGTCTTTAAAAATCTAATCATATCAACATTTGCTTCTTTTAGGTACACTTAAATTCTTTAATGGTTTAGAATAAAATAAATCCGAAACTATTAAAAAAGGACTGAAGAGCCCAGCACGAAATGGGACCCTCCATATAACTACAGGCTTATATCATATCAAATGCCTCCTTTCACCATGTGCTCTAACAATACAGAACTTCTTAGAGTTCTAGAAAGCTCCACCTTCTTCCTTCTGCAGCACAAATTTTATGCTTCTACTTTCCTCCTCTTGTAGTGCCCCCCTTTCTTCTTCATCAGTTACCTCCTATGCAACAGTAAGATTTCAGCTGAGGAAAAATTTATTTAAGGAAACTTTCTCTGACCTGAATCTGATGCTCTCATGATACATAAGTATTTTCTTTGTAACACTTGGCATGGTTGCATCTTTAATTTAATTTTCTTATTTGGCTACTGTCTCTCCAAGCAGAATGTGACCTCTCTTGAGACCTGAGATCATGCCTATTTTCCTCAATATTTTGTAATCAGTTCTTGGTACTTAGTAAGTCCTTAGTATTTGTTGAATGAGTAGTTTAATAATTTCATATAAAATATGTTCTTATTGTCTATTTTTAATAAATAAGAAGTGAAACAAGTACATAAATTAACAAAAGCTAAATTATATTCTCATATTATCAAAACAGTAAACTAGCATAGACTAATATTTTATCAAGGAACATAACATCTTTTAACATTATAAGCAGAAAATCATATATGTAAGAATCAGATATGGTGATTTTCCGTAAGGCTGGATTTGGTATAAATAATTATACCACATTATCTTATGACAAAATTAAAATATCAGCCCTAACTCCTTCAATATGATTCAGATCACCTTGTCGTTTAAGATTGACAACCTCACCTCATCCAAGGCATTCGAAGAAAATTTACTGTCCTTCCAAATGAGTATGGGAATTTTTGGAGGACTCATATTTACCCATAATATCTGTTTCCACTTTCATGATGTTCCTGAATACTCAATTTCTGCTCATATGTCTAGCCTTTTGCATGTGTTATTTTCCTTCTACACAGTTTCACATATTCCTTCCCCCAATTGGGATCCACTACAAATATTCCTCTTTAGAATAATAATGACAGTGTTTAGCTGACTTTTACTTAAGTAGGAGGGAATGATGAATATTAGCATTTCCTTTATATTAAATACTGCCCACTTACCAGATTTGCATTGAAAAAAGTTGAGTTTTGCTTTTCTCATTTTGTTCTAATCTCTGTCCTTTGCTGGACTCTGTCTAGCTCTTCTCCTAACATCCTCTCTAACTCTTTTGAGCCACAAATAGCTTCATATTGAAGGGGAAAATAACCCTTGCACAATTTTACATTATTTTCAAGTAGTTTGATTCAGGGTGTATTTGATAAACCCTCTCCTCCATGAACCTGCATATTGCTCTAACTTTTCATTCCTATATATACCGTAAAGTTATTCTATTTTTAAATGGTTTTTTTTTATTCATTTTTAGGAGAGAGAGAGAGAGACAGCGTGAGCAGGGGAGGGTAAGAGAGAGGGAGTCACAGACCGAAACAGGCTCCAGGCTCTGAGCTGGCAGTCAGCACAGAGCCCGACGCGGGGCCCGAACCCACAAACCGCGAGATTATGAGCTAAGCGAAAGTCGGACGCTTAACCGACTAAGCCACCCAGGTGCCCCAAGTTATTCTATTTTCAAGAGACAGTCTTCTTCTCCAGAAGAATTATTCTGATGGGCTTTTTAGGCAGAAAGGAGAAGTTAATAATGAAGTAAAAAAAAAAAACTTATAAGAAAGCATGATGTGGCTGAATTTCATTGAAACCAAAATGAAAAAAAAAGTTCCCAAATTAACACTGATTGTTTATGAGTAAAACAGAAATATTAACTCAACATCATTACTACAAACTAGAAATTCCCAATTCTACTTTCCTGAACACGCTGAGTTTTTTTAATGTTAATCTTGCCCCTACAATATGAAATTGTCATTTTTTTAGTCCATTTGGTCTACTATAACAAAATACCATCGACTGGTGGCTTATAAACAACAGAAATTTTTTTCTAACCAAAGGATAAGGAGTTCAAGGTCAAGTCACCCGCAGATTTGGTATCTGATGAGAGCCTACTCCCTGGTTCACAGAAGGTGGTATTTTCCCCATGCTCCCTCACCACATGGCAGAAAGGGCCAGGAAGCTCTCTGGGATCTGTTTTATAAGAACAACAATTCCTTTATGAGGATTCTGCCTTAAGAGCTCCACCTCCAAACACCTTCACAATGAGGATTAGGTTTCAATCTATGAATTTTGAGGGGACATAAACATTCAGTCAGTAGTGACATTACATATCTTCATGCTATCCTTCATTATTTTAACACATACAAGTCATTAGCAGTTACCAAAATAATAAATACAAATCCTCTTTTTGGAAAAGTATTAATACATAGTGATGATGCCACTTCTTATAATTTTATTTTCACTGAACTGGTAAATATGTTATTCATATTATTACTTCTTAGCTCCTAATGCAAAGTTAATTTTGGAGAGCTATAGATAAAAGTAGCTGGTTTTAGAAGAGTGACACAAGCACACAAAATAATTGTGTCCCAAAGGACTAAATTTAAGTTAATGCTAAAAGAGATTTAAAGCTTTCAGGAGTCCCAACTTCCAAAATTCCTATAGTAATTTTAGGCTTTTGGCACTAATATTGATAGGCATTTTAGTGGCAGAAAATATTTTCAACTTAAGCTCAATAAAAGTGGATATAAATCAATGTGTATACTTTGCTAAATTTGGCATATTAAACAACTTTTGGATTTAGAAAGATGGATTTAAATCTTGCAGTTCCAGAAAAACTTTTCTTATACTTTTAAATGCATACTATCATGAAAATAAAGAATAAAATATAAGTAAATAAAAACAAGACCATTTTTCCTGATTCAATAAATAACAAGGCTTTAAATACACAGAAAATTGTGTAAATGATCTTCAGAGCTTTGACATTCAGCAGAATAATTTATATGAGATTCCAGAGTAGCTGCCAGTGTTAAAAAGAACAAAAGGAAGAAAACTGAAGACCTTTTCCAAATAGTACAGAAAAAGTGAACTATAGAGAACTAACTAATGGTTACCATGGAGGAGGTAGGTGGGTGATAGGCTAAATGGGTGATGGGGATTAAGGAGGGCATTTGCTGGGATGAGCCCCGGGTATGTTGCATGAAGGTGATGAGTCACTATTTTTGTGGACCGGAAACTGATATTACACTGTATATTAACTAACAGGAATTTAAATTTTTTTTTTTTTTGAAAAAGAAAAACTGAAGAATGCTACCAATGAGATAGGACAACATGCCTGGAAGGCAGGATGAAATGACATGTGAAAAAACTTGAAACATTTTTGAAGATATGTTGAAAAACACATATCTATTAGTGCAGCAATTTCACTTTTGGAGGTGACAATTTTTTTTCTATAGTAAACAATGAGGGGGAGGATCAAAGATTTATGCATGAATTCAATAGAACAAAGGTTTTTAAAAATAATTCTAATGTTAAAGAACAAATTATGGTGATACATTACACAAAACAATTTGATGTCAAGAGACGTAAATACTATCAAATGGTACATAAAAAATTCACTTAAATCAGTTATGATGACATTTGCACATGTTTCAGCACATTTGTGTATATGTGGGTCAACTATACACTATGTCTGTATGATACAATTATGGAGTTTTATTCTTTTTTCTGAAAACTATGAGAAATCATGAATTGATTTTATATGTATATTTAAAATAGCATATCAAAACTGATAAAATATTCTTATTTTTAGCATTAATATAGAGCTGCATGGCCTACTTGTTAATATTTACCAAACATCTACTGCGCGCTAATCAGTGTAGAGTGGCTTTCTACATATATGATCAACATATATATTATTTATATTTTTGTGCTAGTGATTCTTTTTTCTCACCATACAAATGGTCATGTTACAAAACAGTCTCATCATTTACCTTATCTTTTTTAATCCCCCAAATTATCCTAAGGATAATTATTGTCCCTGCTTGACAAAATGTTTATAAATTTTATCATGTATTATTTCTAATCCTCATAAAATAACAAAAGGTAAATAAAACTACCACAACTATATGGATATAGAAACTAGAATTCAGAAACCTTTAAAAATTGCCCAGGGCCACACATCTCTAATTGTGATAAAAATTGAGCCAGAAAAAAAAATGAGCCAGAATATCCCTGACTTTATAACTAAATATGAGTACTAAATATTTTACAAAGAGAAAATAAGGCAAGGAGAGATAGCAAGAGACCCATGGTCACAGAGTGATTCATAAAATGCGAGACAAAGCAATCTAGCTTTTATCTAAAGGCAAAGTCAGTTTTAGCCTGGCCCTCTATGATTGGGGATAAGATTAAAGAGACCCAGGGGCACCTGGGTGTCTCAGTGGTTCAAGTGTCAGACTTCGGCTCAGGTCATGATCTCACTGTTCACAAATTCAAATGTGGTGTCGAGCTTTGTGCTGCTTCAGATTCTGCCTCCCTCTCTTTCTGCTCTTCGGTCAATCGCACTCTGTCTCTTGCTCTCTCAAAAATAAGTAAACATTTAAAAAGTTAAAAAAAAAGGATTAAAGAGACACATAACTTTTTCCGGTCAAATTGAACTTTTCTCTTATTCTCATCGCCTCCCCACCCAACCCATAGTCCTTTTAGATCTGCAGGACAGGAATAGAAAGTCAAACTAACTCTTAACAAATCCAGTTTTATCATTTCCATTCAAATATCTTATCCTCTCTGAATCCCATTTTCCCTTCTTTATAAAATGATGTTTACTTCACCGAAGTGGAAGAATGTAGAAATATACAAAAAGAACAGTGCTTGGCATAGAGGGAAAAAAATGAGTAAAATTCTGCCTCCATTTCTGAGTCCTATTTATCCTTCAGTGTTCCACTTATGTTCCTTCCCCTTCAGAAAATTTTGTTTCTGTATTCGGGAAAAGATCTCATCCATTCCTGAATTCTGAAAGCCATTTTCTTCATCTCCTTTATGGTAACCATAACACTTTTATTTTGTATCAGAGTCAGATTGGTACATGTCTTATCCTCCTACTTGGCTACATGCTCTTCAAGAAAATTCAGTTTTGTTCAAAATTCATGGACATTTCTTAAGGGTCAAGACTCATATA
The DNA here is from genome assembly GCF_008692635.1 of Crocuta crocuta. Lineage (NCBI taxonomy): Eukaryota > Metazoa > Chordata > Mammalia > Carnivora > Hyaenidae > Crocuta > Crocuta crocuta. Next base: position 1,971,124 of record NW_027530575.1, on the reverse strand, counting down.
AGTCATTGGAGCTTCACCAAAAAAAAAGGTGGAATCTTGCTACGAGACTCCTCACAGTCTGAAAAGAAAGAGAAAACTTTGTCATCTTCGTACTCCTAGCACAGTGTTGGTGATAACAAATCATTGAAATACTACTCTGCAGATAAACAAAGAAATTAAATAATTGGTTATTTAGCTTCCTTATTATTATACATCTTATTAACTGGTTGTCCATTAATAATATCAAACTTTAAAAAATAACTTTTAAATATACACATATTTTTGAGTAATATATATATGCATATATAATGAATAAAGCAAATTTCTCAATAGGAACTTAGCCCAATAACAGGTTTATGTAGTCTCAGTCACTCTGAAGGAAGGCAAGAAAAAAATAAGAAATGACCTGTTATTTCTAATAAGATTTTCATTGTTGAAACCTAGCTAAATACCTTTTGAATAGCGACCAGATATGGGCTTTGGATAAACTTACCTCAAAATTATTACTCTACCTTCTAGATGTGTTACTTAGGATGATAAATCAGTAACATTAACCCTAACCCCAACTACAGTTAAACCAGGATGCTACCAATCATCAAGTGTTTAACCAATTATCAAGTGTTTACCATATCAGGCATTACGTTAAATACAGTAAAACCTTGGATTGCAAGTTACTTGCTCTGTGAGTGTTCCACAAGAAGAGCAAACATTTCTAACAAACTTTGACTTATAAATGAGTGATGTCTTTCAGTAAGAGTAGTACGGAACGCTGAATATCACATGATCATAACTGAGCCAGTGGTTCTTACAATTCATTTTGATATACAAATGCTTTGGATTACAAGCATATTTCCAGAGCATATTATGCTCACAAACCAAGGTTTTACTGTACTTACATATTATATTGTTTAGAATTCATTAAACCTTTGAAATAGGCATTATTAGATCACATAGACAAAATGAAACCCAGGGAACTGAGTTAATTGGATTCAGTACCAAGTCTGCCTAACTTCAATGGCCACAGACTTAACTACCAGCATCCTGGGGCTTCCAGTTGAGTTCAGTTCCCTTGTTAATAAAGAAGTGATATATTTAACAGGGTTGTTGAAATAATTAAATATGTCAAATCATATGAAAGTTCTGGAACACTTGATTGATACTCAATAGGCTAATGGGAAAATAAAAATATGTAGCAATGTAGGATGTGAATGCTGCAAGAACCCTTATGATCGTCCTACCTTTTTGGGTTGCCAATTAGTAAACTGACCTACTGGAAGATCCAGTAACTTACGAAAAACTCAATAACTGAATGGTGGCAAAACTAATAGAAGCTGTATTTCTTCATATTGGGGACCTTGCAATAGTGAAATACTGTGAAAAATTGAAGGAAATACAGAGTTGAAACAGATGGCAATATTGCAAAAACAAAAAATGGACCTCTGAAGAATGATGAAGAATTGTAGTTATTTAGCACTGATACAAAAATACAACTTAGCAATTCTCCTTAAGCATACAAAAGTTTAATGTCATGTGTGAGATGACTATTCTCTTTTCCACTGAGAATTTAAAAATTACAGTTAAATTGAGCAAGAACTCTTTACTTAAATTTAAAAGCCTGTTTTGCTAAAAACTAAAGCAGGTTAGTAGGGGAGATCTTAGAAACACTCTCTTTTAAGGTTCCAAAGATCAAATAGATAGTGGTCTCCCTGTGATGAATTAGGCTCAGTGTTATCTACACAGTGGAATAAATATGAAACCATCTGAAGCTCAATATTTAATAATTTGTATTCTGCCAATGTACAGACATTTTAATTCTTAGCTCCATTGTATTGAAGTTTTGATATTTTGTATAATTATGAGAAATCTTTCAAAAATTCAAGCATTTTAAATAAGCCATTTAGCTTTAAGATTTTCTCTAATACTATTTCAGGTGAAAAAAACTCCTACAGGTGAAGATAAAATAGTGGTTCTATTTTACTGTCTTTTAAATTCAGTAATAATGGCTTTGTAATTATAAAGCATCTCTCTTTCATGAAGCTTAATGTGTTTTACGGACATTGCCTCATTAATCCTTTCACCTTCCTTTTAAGGTGGGTATCCTGGTCCTCATTATACAGATGAGAACCTGAGGCACAGAGAAGTTAATTGATTTGCCCACGGTCACACAGCAAGTAAGTGACAAGGCTGTGACTTCTGACTCACCATCTAATGTCTTGCACGCCAGGCCATTCAGCTTTTCCCATTGGGGAGAAATAATCCATTCATTTTTATCAAAGTTCAACTCCAGGCTGCTAAATTCCTTGGGGCAAAGTTGCATACTGCAATTTCACACTCTGGCATTGGCACATTGTCAATTTACACAGAGGAGAGCTCATACAGAGCTACAAGGTTACTAATAAAAATAGAGAAGAAAAGAGATCTAAAAATGGCTCTCTGAGATGTCTGAGTTTGTGCTACTAAGAACTCACACTATCCTTCTCAAACAAGCAGCAGCATAAAAACCTGCAAGCTTCAGATATCAAATACTAATGATTGTAAATGTTTTGAAAACATTTTAAAGGTGATAAAACAAAAGCCTTAACTAGGTCATAGTAAAAGAGTTTTACAGATGTGCTTCATTTATTTATGCGTGTGTATTTTTATTGATTTGTCTTAACCACACAACCTCCTCTATCTAGTCTTTGCAAAGCATTCATAAATAAGCATCCTCATCCAAACAAGACAAATAACCAGCACATTAAAAAGTTATCGCTTCAAAACAACAGCAAAACATTACGTTAACCCACTATCTAATCTGCACAATAAATCGTTCATTGCGTAGAACCTGAAGGAAGATATTCCAGACACAAAGGTTGTCTGATTATTTGATATCCCAGTATCCTATCTAAGTGAGCAGCACAGAATACCATTTTCTCCGTGGCTGAAGATGCAATAACACCATTCAGCAGCCCATTTGTACTGCTTAGCCCAAAAATGGAAGGAATTCAGAGAAATGCTGAAATGTAGTTTTCTTCACTCCAAATAAGTCTCAGAAGATTATTGTCATTAATGATTTTTTCCTCTGAAGCATAGCCAACCAAAAGCTGTAGAAATTCTTAACTTGATTGAATGTCCTGTAGACACTGCAAAGTGTTAGAGAAAGTTAAAGAAAAAAAAGTAACAAAAATCCTTTCCCGTAAAACAATATTGATGTCTAATTAGGGAATAGCCTCCTCCATGCAGTTCTCACAGATTTCCAGTGGGTTAAAATTTCACTTCACTTCTGTAGGTACTAAGGAAAAACCATTGCTTGTCTGTATGGGGCTGATATGTCTGAGCCCCTGAAATGGTTTATGCCTTAGTGTTCTGAGATGAATTTGGTCAAATCCCTCCCCAGCACTCACTGTAAGGTTAATGATGATTATTCCTTATTTCTTAAGAAAAATGTGAAAATAAACCTTACTTCTCAACAACTTAGTCTCTTAGTAAACTCAGTGAGAGTAAGAATCTTTTTGTTCACTGATGAATCCGAAAAATTTGCAACAAAGATCTCAGTAGACATTTCTTAACTGAATAAATAAAAGGAAAAAAAATCTCTTGTTAAGAACAAAGCCACAGGAACTGCTGGGTGGCTCAGTTAGTTAAGCATCCTACTCTTGCTTTTGGCTCAGGTCACCATCTCACAGTTTCCTGGGTTCAAGCCCCGCATCAGGCTCTGTGCCAACAGTGCCAGTGCGGAGACTGCTTGGGATTTTGTCTCTCCCTCTCTCTCTGTCCCTCCCTACTCATGCTGTCTCTTTCTCAAAATAAATAAATAAACTTAAAAAAACCCACAAAGCCATGCAATTTTGTGTACATATGTTAGACAGGATGTTTTTACTACAAAAGAAGTATGTTGTGTTTATAAGGTTTCTGTAAGAATGTTGCCTCCAAACAGATGCCAGCTATTGTTCATGGTTTCTAAATCTCATACTGGTTAAGAGTCACCCTGGGATTTAATCACAATTCTAATTGCACAGCTTATGTAAACTCTCTATGCCTCAGTTTCTTATTTTCCAAAATTAGAATCAAAATGCCCCCCTTATGGTTATTGGGAGGATTAAATAAATCAATATATGCAGAACTCATATCAAAATCCCTGAAAAGTATTAAGTGCTATATAAGTGTGAGCTGTTATTCCAAGAGAGGCCTGCTTGTGGGTCATACTTCATATGATGTTATTAAGTCAAAATTATATTTCATCACTGCTAACAATGTTTGTCTCTATAGAGGGTACGAATAGAACATGAACTCCTCCCTCCTTTAAAGCAGATGTTTCTTCTTCCAGGCCCCCCATGACTCCCCTCCACTCCAAAAAAACACACAAAACAAAACAAAAAAAACAAGCAACAATTCTCACATGCATAGGAGTTAAAGTAATGTAAATTCTGAATGACGTTTAAAATCTGAATCTTATGCAAAATATCTCCTTGCCAAATTCCTAGGTTTCCTGGTTTCCTAAAAATTCAGGCTCACTGCCTTTTTAAGAAGAACAATTAGGCCTGAACTCAAGAAAACATCAACTGTGATTCTTGGCCAGCATGTATATCAAAGTAACCTTGAGAATGTGTGTTCATCACAACTAGATATGTCTTGTGGCTTTGGTTGCTGCTTTTGGGTCATTGAAAGGATTTTTATCTAGAACTCATAAGCTTAACATAGTTTCTCCCAAAGAGAACCATTTACCTTCAGATTTTATTTTTTATTTCTCTCATACAATATAAGGCTAAAGTAGTTCCCAGGGAAGCCTCTGGCTTTGGACCTCCTACCAGTCCTCCAGATGAGCAGTGTTTATCAGGAGAACTGTCAAGGCAGGGATGATATTTCAGACTTTTAAAATCACCAATATCGGGGTTTTTTTGTTTTTGTTTTTTGTAACAAGTACCACTAAAGAAAACAACAAAACAAAGAAAAGGGAGGGAAAGAAAAGGAAACAAAAGCAAAGGAGAGGACAAATAATAAAGAGACTATTACAGGAAATGTCATATTTAACTGTCCCATAATGAATAAAGTGTAAGAGGAGTTGCCATTCAGATTTATCTGAAGATAAATGAATCTGGAGATTCATCTCCACTATTTTTGCTGGCAATAAAACACCTTCTTAGGAGATGATGTCAATGACTGCCAAGTGCCCTCACAACCCCTCTACTCATCCTGCTTCTTTCCTAATCTCAGAACTAAAACCCCTGTCCTGAAAGTCATACTCAGGTGTTCTTGAATCTTCTTTGCATTATCCTTGATGTGCAGTCCAATAGATAACTACATAGACTATTTATCAAATTCATTTTAAATTGGATCAATTCCCACCATCTTTACTGTTAACTCCCTAATTCAAACTCTATTATAACAACCTCCTAACTAACATCTCTGCTTTTACTCTTGCCTCACTCACAATCCATTCTTCCCAGATATCAAAGGCATTCCTCCATCCATTCAAACATGTCAAATGGCTTTCCTTTACATTTAAAATAAATCTCAATCTCTTCATTCTAGGTAGGGTACAAAGTCCATCAGGGCCTAGGGTTGTCGACCTTTCATATCACTATTGTGCTCTCCATCAACCAGGTAGAGTTTTTTTTTTTTTTTTTTCTGTTCTTTGAATATTCTACACTTATTTCTATCCCAGGGATTTAGGATTTGTTGGGGTTTTTTCACCCTGAAATGATTTTCCCTAAAATCTTCACAAGACTGGCTACCTTATCATTCCAGTTTCAGATGGAACATTACATCCTTCTACATGTCTTCTGATATCATCCACACTAAGGTAATCTCTACACACCCTATACTCCTATTCTGCTTTATTTTTTTTATCCTTATCTTATACATTTATTTACATTGTTAATTACTCTTCTACTTAAATAGGGATTAGAATTTTGTCTCTCTTATTCATTACTCTATATTCCTAGGTCCTTGACAAATAGCATGCTTTAATGAAATATTTGCTGGAGAAAATGGATAAACAAATGAATAGAAGTTCAGAATCAATGAAAGCTAGGCGTATATTAAAGATCACCCGTATTCTAGAGACATGGTAGTAAAATAGTTTGCCCAAACTAGTAAAAGTAATTAACATCCTATGTGTGTCTAAAAATCCAAGACATTTCCATTAGCCACACTGCCTCACAATTCCATAAATGTTGTGATGGAACTATAAAAGGCTACCAAGCAAATCATACAATTGCCATAAAAGGAGACATCAAAAATTCACTATAAAATGATTCATTATGTTTTCAAAGCCTAACCTGCCTTTGAAACCCTACTTAAGTCCCAACACATCAACATACTCTTTGTCATTATTCCATTATCTTTTGGTGGGTCAGAACCTGTACATTCTTTAAGTGCTTAAAGATACAGCCAAAAAAACCAATAAAATATATAAAGGAAATATAGTATGTCACATTAAGATAATTGTTGTGATAAAAAATAAAGCAAGAAAGGGGGATAAAAATGGTCTGAGAATGGGATGTATGGACAGTTTTAAATGACATAAGCAAAAGCCTGAAAGAGTTATTTGTGAAAGAACTTTCTGATATTTTCAATATTTTTAGTAAAAAATAACTTCAGCGTTAGTTGTTATCACTACTATGGAATTCAACCTTTACTTATTTCCAAATATGTTAGAGAAATTTTTCTTTTCTCATCTTTTACTGTAAAAACACAATTAAATTTAGCAAAATCTGTATTAGTCAAGTTAATGATTGAGTATTGGTAGATCTCCTCTGTTTTATTCTAATTCAAATGAGGTTTGGATTGTTAAGAGTCAGTTTTTTTAATATCATATAGTTTAGATTTGGTTTGACAACATTCACCCTGAACATTCCTCTGAACAGTCCCAGTCCCTTCCCATCCAGTCAATGTCAAGTATATTCTATATACTTTATGAAGCCTCATAAAACAGCTTAATGGCATAGGATGGTGAAAATGTGAAGATGAAATATGGTACAGATTATGATGTTTATAAAAGATAGTTAAAGATTAATCTAGCAGCCTCAGATGTCTTTAAGAAATTGGCAGTCTTATGGTGAAATAAACACACACACATAATTTGAGGCAAAACTTTTTTATTTTAACTTTTTTTCTTTAACTCTACCAGCTATTTACAAAAAGGTACCTCATTCTGTCTTCTGTCTTGCATTATATTCAGTATGCATCAGGATGATACTCCCGGGAGAATTTTCAGGATTATTCATTCTTTGAATAATGGCTTGTATGTGAGCTTCAAAGAAATGCAGTAGGAGTGGGAAGAAAAACATTTTCATTTCCAAAGGAATGTTCTGAACTTCCCAGGGGACACTGAGAAAAGATCTTGTTGAACTGAGGGACACATGACTGCCACTTAAGTGGCTCAGTACATTCACAGTAAAAACTGTTTTCCCTCCTCCCCATATCCTAGTTTTATGCATGACAACAACTTGGTATTCAAATAATGCATAATCTCACTTATAGTACAGGGAATTCATTAATGGGTAATGCAGAGAATAAGTGATATAATGTCATCCATAGAAAAAGGAAAGCGCTCCCTTGTGGCGGGATAAGGTTTTATTCAGTCTGATCTGAATTAAAAGAGTTTTGAGCCCCTTGTCTGCTTAGAGACAGTTTTGCTTTCAACAAAAGCTGAAGAAAAAATGTAGAGTTTTGAAAATGGCAAATATATTTTGATCAGTATTAAATTCAGGGCACTACTCTTCTGTTACTCACTTATGAGTCTGGCAATACCTTTCTTGGCCAAAAAACAGAGGTTTAATTCAGTGGGAAACAGATGGCTTGAGGATGCAACCACAATTGCACTTAATCAGCTATATATGAAAAAAAACAAAAACAAAAACAAAAAAACCTCTTCCTTTGTTTTTACTTAAGGGTTTGCAAAAATTTTAAATATGAATCTAATGACATGAGCATATAATGCACTATTATCCTGCACATAAATCTTGAAATTGGATGGAGTAAAGATTGCAAAACTGGTAGAATTTTTTCCATATAAATAATTGATATTAAATGTGAACACATAAGAATTCATCTTCTTTTGTGGTTTGCTTCTAGTTAAGTGGAACATTTTGGGATGGAATCTAAAGTCTTTAGCAAGTTTGATTATGATTTTCAGAGGTTTTTGAAATACTATATTCATGCAGGTAATGGATTACATCTACAACAGAAATTTTTTTTATCATAGATACAGTTTTCTACTCTCAGAGATTTTCTTTCCTAAATGAACACAGAAGTGTTACTTATAGAGTATCGATTTTGATCACTGAAAACTTTTCCGACTAGTTAAATGATTGCATCTCTCATGAGCATCCAGATATTAAAATTTTCTCTATACTGTCAAGAATTCATAAATCCATTCAATCATTTATTATTTTAATAATTATTTTAACAATTCATTGAGTGTCTACAATATACCAAATCTTGCTTTCAATGTGGGTAATTCAACATAAACAAAGCAGACACAGAAACACCGTTAGGATTTTAAGAGAATATGATCTATGTAGATTGGTGGGAGAAGAACCAGAGAGGCTAGGAGGAGGCCAGGGAAAAACATTTTTTTTCCATAGACATGATGGTGTCTGGGTCTAGAGAAGTGGCAGTGAAAGTAAAGGCAGTGTAAGTAAATGGACAGACGTGAAACTGACAGAGGGGGCAGAGAGAAAAGCAGATACATGATTCTGGTAGTCATTGCCAATGACTGCTCAGGATATACTTTTTGATTCACAGAGATATACTTTATACTTGAAATTATGAAAATTGGATAAGGTGTATTAGGAAGAATGATTAAGGATAACAATTTTAAAGCCAAACTGGAAAGAACTCAAAGTATAGAAATCAGATAAAAGAGATAAAAACTAGAAGTAGAAACTGTAAGAGAGGCTAGAAGCAAGATGGAAGCCAGAAAAGTCAGATAGCGTTTCTTCCATGAAGAAGTACTTTAAGAAAAGAGTGTCTAGTAGTATCTAATGATGTGAAGAAACTAAACAAATAAAATATATAATTAAGGCGATAAAATAAATAATTAAGGTTTCAATAAAATAAACAAAGAGATCTGAAAGAACCATGTTTTCATTTTACAAGCTGATGCACAGCAGGCATGACAGCCTCCAAAGAAACCGCTTCAAAGAGATTAAACAAAAACAGGGATTTATAGGGCTTTTGCAGATGAAGCCATGCTAAGGACAAGTAGGAGTGATTTTGGAAAAATAAACTGCAAGTCTTTAAGCATTTTGACATACAAGCTTTCAGCGAAGTAAGACACCAGTTGGGGTGAGCAAGAACAAAAGGATCCCTGCAGCTTCCTTGAGAAAGGTACAGGTTGTTATTTCTAGTAACTGCTTTAATTTGGGGTGTAGTGGAATTTTCCATCTGGGGTAAATGGGGCCTGAGAAAATGTTATAAGAATAGGAAGACTCAAGTGATTTCAGGGAAATAGTCTTTCATCTGAAAATATTAGTTCAGTATATCTCTTGAATGCTATTGGTGGTGACTTTACCAGAAACACCAGATGGGATACATGCGGAAATAATGTAAATAAAAGAAAGTTTTCTTAGGAGTTTGGAATACTCTTTTGAGAAAGTTAACTCTAAATTGAATGTGAGAAAGGAATAGTTAGAGCTGTGTGCAGTAGATGGAAGAATGTGTACAAATAAGTGATTTATATTTTATGTAGTTATTTATCATTTATTGTAATGCTTTCATTTATTATCATCAATATATTGTTAATTTATTATTTATTGATTGATATGACTAACTAGAACGTGAGGAAATGACAAGCTCCAGTTGGGAGGAAAATGTTGAAGGCCAGGACAGTAATCACCAGTACAAAGTTTAGAAGATGGGAAGGAATAGAATCAAAGCAGCGGATAAACCATCTAAACATTATTTTGTCAGAACAGAAGGATGATTGTGAATGGGATTTACTTTAAATTTGGTTCCAGAAGGCTAGGAAATCCCAATTTGATGACTATTTTGTCTATGATGAAAAAACAAAAAAAATTATCTGACAAGAGTGAGTGGAAATAAGGGAGATGAGATATAAAAGAAGGTTGAAATTTTTTGATATTGTTACTCAGGAGAGTGGAAGAAGAGGCTGGCAAGAGAAACAGGGTAAAATCAATTGGAAATAATGAAGGACCAATAAATATTAATCACCATTTATATTATGGACCCAAATATTCAGAGAAGAGATTGTTATTTTTTCCAACTTTATTCAACTGCTTGGACCATCGATTGCAAAAGTGAAATTCGGCTGAATCTATCTGTAGTTAGAGCTTTGCAAGAAAGTATAAATATGTTGCTTTTTCACATGAGAAGGGAAGTTTCTCTCTAACAAAAGTAGGAAACTTCCTTTCAAAAATGCAAATGGTATTATGTATCTTGGTAGAGTGAGAAGTACAAATAAGTATATCAGAATAGATGAAAATAAAAATACTCAAAAGGAAGAAAGAAATTATGATGTAAAACTTGGAATAATAGCTGTAAGGAATAAATAAAATGAAAAGAATGAAAAGAAATATCTGAGAATATATATAAAATAAAAAGGCAGAATATCATGAACACCCCCCAAAATTAGTCCATCTGACATAATTTTTTATGTCATATCATTATAAGTCTTAAGTCTAGTGTGGGGATTCACAAACTGAAGCTCATAGGCCAAATTGAGCTGTCTATTATATTTGTAAATAAAATTTTATTGGAACACATCTATGGCCATCTACTTCCAAATGTCTATGGATGCTTTTGTCCTACTATGCTGGAGTTTAAAAGTTTTAGCAAAAAAAAAATAATAATAAATAAAAGTTTTAGCAAAAATCATATGGTTCTCAGAAACAAAAATATTTGCTATTTGGAAATATACACACAAAAAATGCTGAATCCAAATCTAAATTAAAACAGTGAGAAATTTACAGAATTACAGTTTATATTCAGAAAAAAAGCTTTTAGATGCATAATTAATTCTTCAGACAAACTTGCAACTCATTCATTCAATAAATATTTTTAAGCTCAATCAAAGTATCAGGCTATTTTCTAGACACTGATTATGTAACAGTCCAAAAATGGGTGAGATCTATTCTATGTACTTAACAAGCTTATGTTTTAGTAGAAAGGAAAATTCAGCAAATACAATAGATAATTAGTATTAAATACTACACAGGATTTAAAAAATTGGTGAGAAAGGTGTTAGTTACTTTAGGTGGTTTTCAGAGAGGCCTCCTCCACATAAAAAAGAGATCCCAGTAGGCTAGAGCACATTCCAGACAGAGGGACTAACTAATGACAAGACCTGAAAGCTAAAACAAGCTTGACATATTCAGGAAAGAGAAAGCAAGTTCTGTTCCCTGGAATTATCAGACAAACGGGAGAGTAGCTTTAGAATAGTTTAGTCAGATAGATAAAAGTCAGTTCATGTAACGCTTTGTAAGTCAGGGGAGCAGATTGAGTTTTATTTCAATTAAAACAGAAAGCCCCTGAATTATTCAAAGTGAAGTAGTCTGATTTAGTTTGGAGTAATCACTGGCTGCTATGCAGAGTTGTAGGGGGATAGGTAGAGTATAGAGTGTAAGCAAAAGACTAGAAATAGGGAGACAAGGTCCCAAGCTCTTGCAATTTCCAAGGCTAGTGTTAAAGCGGTTTGTATTTAGGTGGATGCGAGGAGAGAGAGAAAATTGAATTGTCTAAAAAAATTTTAAGTAATAGAGGTAATGGCATTTGCTGACGAAATGAAGTAGGGATGAGAAATATAAATGAACAAATAATAACTTTTTTGGTTTTGAATGAGTCATTTAGCAGATATGGAAATATAACCCTGTTTAGTACATTATTAAAAACTGGAGAAGATACAAGTGTGGAGAGAAATCAAGTATTCTCTTTTTAACAATGCCAAGTTAGACTGTTTTATGATCTAGTAGAGAATTTGCATAATTAATCTGATATTTCTGCATAGTTCCAAAGAGATTGGTGTTAGGCATATAGATTATAATGGTTGTATTGGAAGATGTGAAGCTAGAGAGGCAAATCTCAAAATAATACTAAGGTAGAAAACAGGAGACCCAGAATGGAAATAGAACATTTAAGAGTCAAGACAGGGGCGCCTGGGTGGCTCAGTCAGTTAAGCGGCCGTCTTCAGCTCAGGTCATTATCTCATGGTTCGTGGGTTCGAGCCCCACGTCAGGCTCTGTGCTGACAGCTAGCTCAGAGCCTGGAGCCTGTTTCAGACTCTGTATCTTCCTCTCTCTCTGACCCTTCTCTGCTCATGCTATCTCTCTCTCTCTCTCAGAAATAAATGAAAAACATTAAAAAAAAGAGTCAAGACAGACAGAGGATCCAGCACAAAAGATGGGGTAGGCGTGCAAGAGGGATGGCAGACAAAATGAAGAAGTTTATGTAAAGGAAAACAAAAGAATAATGACTTAAAAAGGAAATAATCACTGTTTCTGATGCACATTATAGAGAAAAAATTAAAACAGAGTTGAGTTTTGAATTTAGAAATACAGAATTCTTTGATTTAGATAGAGCTGAGAGGATGGAAGACAGATTAAAGTAGATGGAGGAGAGAAGGTGATGTGAAATGGGGACATAGTTTCTTTGGTCAACTTTTTCAAGAATTTTTTTTTTAAATACAGGAAACAAAAAGGCAAGATGATAGGTAGAGGATATCGAGTCAAGAGATATTGTTAAAAGAGAAAAATCTAAAGTATGTTGTATTCCTATATGAGTAATTTAGCGAGATATTGAAATATTGATAATTGGGACAATTGAGAGGCATTCTGGAAAAGAAGAGGGAGGCTCATCTGTATAGCAGCAGAGGAGGAGATGACCTAAAATTATAGCTAGAGCAGTTCTTCTGTTGTAAAAAGAAAGAAGGTAAAGATATGAATAAGAATTTTCATAGACTGATGCATTTCTGGGAGGCATATGAAGTAGTTCCTTCCTTTCTGATTACTTCTGTTTTCCTCATAATACATGAGGTTGCATCGTCAGTTGAGACTTTGTAGCATTTCAGCACAATTCTTGCCCTCCTGTCATGCTATTCCCTGTACCAGAAGTGCTGTAACACCAAAATTACATTTGCTAGGAATACTTACCATCCAAGTTTTGGGATATGTTGTCGATGGGAAGCCCCCAGTGCTGGTAAGAAGAACAGGAAGCAACAGGATTTTTGAAAGAGCAAAACATCAGCTTAAGTTCCTGTAGCTAGTGTGCCAGAGTAGTGCCTGCTTCTTCAGGGGGGTAGTTGTTTCCTAAAGTTATTGACTTCCAGGTAACACAGCTTTCCCTTTTTAAATATTTCGGTCCTTGCAACAATTTTGCAACCTATTTCCCTCTACAATATCTCTTTTTAAATTATTTTTTAACATGTATTTATTTTTGAGACAGAGAGAAATAGAGCATGAGTGAGGGAGGGGCAAAGAGAAAGGAAGACACAGAATCTGAAGCAGGTCCCAGACTCTGAGCTGTCAGCAGAGAGCCCTATGGAGGCTTAAACTAACGAACCAGGAGATTATTACTTGAGCCGAGGCCTGATCCCAACTGACTGAGCCACCTTGGTGCCTTTCTCTACAATATCTCTTGATGCTTGAAGTATATAGAGTGGTAGCTTCTGTTTTATTACCTGAATCCTGGCAGTTGCCACAGTGAAGTCTGAGGAAAAGAAGGTATGAAATTGTCATATTGAGAAGGGCAGTATATAATGCTATGAAAGCAAGACTTTTACGCTTGAAGTAAACAGAGTTGAAGAATCTCAACTACTTAGCCCCTTTCATTCTGCTTCTGCTGTGATATGTGATTCATTAGGCAACTTTAGAAAATCACCCGAATGTCATGGAGTCTAATTTTGAAATCCCTAGTAAATGCTTTACTATTCCATAGAACACTAGCAACATGTGTGCTCACCCAAAACCTGAGCCCTGTCAATGACAGAACTTCTTAACTTATTAGACCATTTTACTTTTTAAGCAAATTAATTTTTTATAGAATCTTAAATATGCCATTCTATAACTTTTCTCCATTGGCTGTGTTTGTTTTGTGATCACTTTGAAAAAATTGATTTCTTCCTCACATAACAGCCTTTAAATACTTTAGGATACCTATTATGANACAGACCCAAAGTCCTGCCTTCACTCCTTGGCAGTGCCCTGTGCTGGAAGCATTTCATCCTTGACAGTGTAAGAAGATGTGGTAGTTGGTAAAGTTAAACACGGACGCGCATCTAGGTGGCGCTTCTTGGAAACAGTAACCAAAGTTACTGAGTGGGGAAGGGCAGAGAGAGCAAGAGAGACACAGAATCCGAAGCAGGCTCCAGGCTCGGAGCTCTCAGCACAGAGCCGGACTCAGGGCTTGAACTCATGAACTGCAAGATCATGACCTGAGCGGAAGTCGGACGCTTAACGGACTGAGCCACCCAGGCGCCCCAAACTCTCCTTTTTTTTTTTTTTTTTTTTTAATCTTTACTATAAAATCCTGCCAGGTCTCTCCTTTTAGACAATGGTAGTAAGCCTACTCAATATCTTGCTTTCTGGCCCTAATCACGTTGGTTAATACCCCTCTTAAATCATGGCAGTTGGAATTGTGTAAGTACAATACGAACAGCCTGGAAAACATTGAGAGTTGTTTCCCTTGCATCTAAGTTTAAATCAGCATTTATTACAAACTTAACTTCACTGATAAATATTTCTGTAACAAAGCTTAACACAGCTAAGTTTTTTGTTGTGTTTTTATCTGTATAATCTCTGTTTTTATAAATTTAGTTTTTAGACAAATTCAAGGTTTTATGTTCATCTGTATTTATTTTTGCTTTATTGAATTTGGCTTCTTTTTAGACCTTTTCTTGGAGTCTCCTTCAGTCATGTACCATATTCACCATCCTACTGCATCTAATTATATCAATTGGCAGATGTTATCATCACAGCATTATTAGTTTCATCCAAATCAATGTCTAAAATATTTATGGGTGATTACTCTAGTATTACATTGGAGACCTAAAATCTATGTACACTGTTTACAACATCAATGCATTATTTAGGACTATCAGAAGTTAGAAAGCATGCAGAATAGAAAACCTACAAGATGGAGGCAAGTGGAGAAAAGTATGGGCTGAGGCCTGTGATGCTAGTGAAGAACCACATGAGTAAGGAAGGGCACTGTATTATTTTCCAGCCTTGCATGACAAAGACCACAGACTGGGTGGCTTAAAGAACAGAAATTTATTTTCTCACAGTTTGGAGGCTGCAATTCCAAAATCAAGGTGCCAGGAGGGTTCATTTCCCCTAAATCCTTTCTCCTTGGCTTGAAGATGGCCACCTTTGTGCTGCCTCTTCACATAGTCTTTCCTCCATGCTTGTCCATCTCCGGTGTCACTCTGGGGGTCCAAATCTCTTCTTGGAAGAATAGTAGTCATCTCAGGTTAAGACTCACCCTCATGGCTCTCTTTTTAACTTGATTATCTTTTTATAGGCCCTCTACCCATACAATCACATTCTGAGATATGAGGGTTAGGGCTTCAACATATGAATTTTGAGGGGACATGATTCAGCCCACAGCAAGTAATTATACTGACAACAAAATATGACACTATAGAATTACAGAAATGAAAGAGAGAAGGGAAGAGGGAAAGAAGTAGGGAGAAACATAGAGTTTAATAGTTTAAGCAAAAGGGCAGAGGTAGAAGAGTTATTAAGGACACTGAAAACATAAACTGACATCCTTTTAGCTTTTATAATCTCTGTGGCATAATGCTTGAGCAGGCTTGCAACATTTCCAAGGCTAGAGAGCAGCTCTGGTTATTCCTGTTTCATCCCTCTGCCCCAGATAAAACAGAGTCAGAAATTCTCTGCATTCTCCTATAAGCTTTAAAATGTTCTAAGATTTTTCTGAATAAATGGTATTTTATGAACATTGTTAATGCCAGTGCCCTCTTAAAGATTCCAGAGCTCATCCCCTCCCTAACTCTGTTGCCAAAAATGATCAAAAAATGTTAGGTTTTCTGATTTGATATTTCCTTAGTTTTGGTACCATTTATGTTCTCTTCTTGAAATCTACTTCTCCACTGTCTTCCTTCACCCTATAGACTCGAATTTCCCTTTCCATCTTTTTTATTACTAATTCTCCATTTCTCTTGACACCTCTTAAAATAGCATCCTTGAGAGTTTCATATTTAGATCTCATTCCATTTGTATTAGTTTGCTGGTTTGGCCTCATCTACGTCCAAGGTTTCAACCTTCATTCCCTGTGTTACAGGCCCACAGAGGGCATGATTTTTCCTTAGGAGATCTCTAGCTAATCATTCCAGTGTACCTAAAACTAAATATATTCAAAGTTAAACTCATTTTCTCTGTTACTTTCTCATGTTCATATCTGGTATTCTTCCTGTGTTACTTTTTCTGATTAATGAGTCTGTCATGTACCTAATGGCTCAGGTTAGGGGAATCACTGGGTAAACATCATCCCAATGGTTGTCCACTCTCATTGTTATTAGAACAAAATTCAAATGACTTACTATGGTGTCACAAAGACACATGCATGACTTGGCCCTTCATTTCTTACATTATCTCCTATCACATTCCCCCTCTTTTACTGTGTTTTATGTACACTGGGAATCTGCGTGTGCTTAAAAAGATATGCCATACTATTCCCAATCTTAGGATATTTATCTCTACCAGCATAACTCATCTTCCCCTACCAATACTCCACAAAATTTTCAGATGACTTATTCGTTCCCAACATTTGAATCTCAGCTCAAATGTCTCTCATTATCAAGGTCTCAGTTCAGATGTAACCTCCTTAACCCATAATGTCATCACCATTTGTCACTCACTGTCCTATTTCTGCTTTATTTTCCTTATAGTACTTATCACTTTGGAATATCAGGACTGGTCTGTCATGCTCATTAAAATCTAATCTTGCATTTCTATTTTCATGGTACTAAAATAGCTCTTAATCATGTACAAAATGATGTCTGAAAGTTTTATCATAGTATATAAGCCCCTCATTATCCTGTCCTACCTCTCTCCATCTTGTACATTTTATGTTAATTGCCATCCTTCCATATAGAAACCCATTCACTTTATGCTGCAATTATTCACATCAAGTTTCCTGCCTGCCCAATATCCAAAGTCTTCTGTTTGCTTGATTTAAGCCTATATTCTCATCCATAACTGGGTACAGGGGATGGAGTATGGGATAGAAGAAATTTTTATTTCTAAATTTGCTCTGAAAATGTAATAATATATGTAAAGTGCTGTGTATAAGGACTATCACATAATAGCCACTCAATAAAAGCTAGCTATGATTCTCGTGACTACTCCATTCCTATGTAATGCTGGTAGAGAGAAAAGCCATATAGCTATTATGGTGACTGTAACTTTCAAATAGTTTATTTTCTCAAAAAGGGCAATTTTGTCACTCTTAGCACCTTACATTAAAATGTTCTCAAGTTTTTTATATTTCCACATCTGCTTCATAGTGACAAAGTGTCAAAAGCATAAGTTGAAAATGTGACAAATATTGCATTTTCATTAAAATATAACATTTCAAGCCAAAGTGCATTCACATTTACAATATGTTTACTTACATTTTTTTCTGTCATCATGAAATGACATATGACTGCATAATCCCCAGAAAAGTGAAGAATATGCATAGACATATAAATACATGTGTATATAAATTTCTATTTGCATTATAATATGATTTATTGTTATAATTTATTATATACAGTACATTACTACTATCTTACTCATATTACAAATTTAAATTACTTAAATCATTTAAAATTTTTGTCTTGATAAGATGGACAAAATATTTTGATAAATTGTGATTAGTAAACTTAATAGTAGGACATTAAATTATAATCATTAACTTATCAAGCTGGACAGACTCAAAAGGAGTATTAGATCCATTTCATATAATACCTTGTGTGATTTAAAACTTGAAAGGAAAAAACAAATAGGATAATAGTACTTGAGTCTACAAGTGGTCTTTTCACTTTATTGATCCAGTGAACTAATAAGAATCATTTTTATTTTGTTTTCTTCTGTTAAATAAAAGCAGGAGGCATAAGAGCCATATCATAGTTACTAACATAATGGACTGAGGCTGTCTAGCACAATGGGTCCATTGTGTTTTTCTCATAGCAAAGTACTGGAGAGTTCATTTAAAACAATATAAGCCAGGTGGCATACTAATTTCTGCATCGATATATCATTGAATACACAGTAATAGAATCTTAAAGCAGATGGTGTTTTGAAAAATCATTACACATGGGAAGTCTCTTATCTGTATAAAGAATGTCTGGAACATATCTATTTCTATAATGTAAAAGACCACAAAATCCAAATCCCAATATTAGAGCAAACCCTTAGAAGTTGTGCCATTCAGTATTCAACTAAATCACAGAATTCTGTCACAAAATTTTGAAAGGTTCTTGCTCATCCTTTCTTTAAAATCATTCAAGGATGAGTAATTTGGTATTCCACATGTTAATATCATTTTTTAAAAAGGAGAACTTTTATAAAACTTCCTCTTAAAAGTTGAATTTAAAAGTCCCTTTTAGTTATTCTGTATTGTTTTATTAGTTCAGTTCTGATTCCCTTTCCAGGAGCAGTCCCTTTTCTACTCTGATAATGAATTTCATGCTCTAATCTCTTCTAATTCAATATAATTGCTTCTAGTACCTACAACAGTTTTTACTTTTCCCCATTCTTAGCCCCAGTCTTACCCTGGTTGCAGTCCTATGGAATTGTTCACCTGGTTAATATATTTTAGAAGAGAACAAAATAAAGCAGAATTATCTTGGATACTAAAGTGAGAGCATACAGAATCACAGAAACAACAAATCGCAAATCTAAAAACACTTACTTATATTACTCTTCATTCTGTTCCTCATTCTATCCTATACTACTCTAGTCAAAATCTCTCGTGAACACTTCCAATAATGGAGAAGTTTTTGACTCCAAAGGCAGTGACTTCTATTTTAGGAAATGAAGCTGTATTTGAAGTCTTTGTTTTTAGTAGAAATCAGATATTCTTTATCTTACATATTAATTAATCTTGTTTCTGATATTTTAGTCCAATAGCATAAATGTAATTGCTTTTACATGACAAACATTCAAATATTTAAAGATAGATAGTTATGCTCTGCCTCTCACTCCCATCCCTCAAATCTACATTTATTTTATTTATTCTAAACACTGATTATACAAACTAAGAATGTAGTAACTTTCTGATAGTAAATCACTTATATTTAGCTAATGGTCTAATAAAATTATTACGGTTCATTCCTACAGACTACATTTTTTTGTTGATGTATTCTACTGTATTTTTAAATTTTCTCAGCATCAAAATATTGAAATCTAGAGATTTAACATTAGGATGTGAGTTTGGGAATTTTGACAAAAGAAGCTATTAGATCCACTTTCATTCCTTTAGACATATCTTAGACTCTCCAAGTCTTGTACATTTCCCACTGGTGGTCATTGAATGATTTATTCTTCCATTCAATGTATATTAATCATATTTTTATTTGTATGCCAATGATGTTATTAGTATAAACAGGAAATAAATTAGGAAAAAAAACCCACCCTTGGCATGTTTTTATATCATATTAGAGAATTTTTTTGTATTATTGCTTAAGATGAGGTTAAGTTAGAAAAGAGAGGAAGAGAATAGGGAGAGAGAAAAAGAAGCTAGTAATAATATAATATAAACTGCAAAAAATACACTATAAACTACAAAGCTGACAAAAAATTATAAAGTTAGGACACAAATGACTTAGATTAAACTCTAATCCTTGCAGCTCCATTTGACCCAGCCTAGTTTACCAGGACTAACTAAGTATGTATGGCCAGCATTCAGCTAGTAGTACATGTTCCTTTAGCTCACCTACCAAAATACCTGGGTTTGAATTTTGACTCTACTATCTGCTGTTTGTATGAAGTTGGGTAACTTTTTAAAACTCAGTATCTTTATTGGAAATTGGAAATTAAAGTCACTACCTCAGTAGTTTATTTTAAATAAAGTGCCTATGTAAAAAGCTTAGCACAATACTTGATACATAGAAATAAATCAGTAAAGCAGCTTTTCCATCATCATCGTCATCATCATCATCATTTTTATTTTAAAATTTATTTATGTATCTTGAGATAGAAAGAGAGTGCTCACAGGAGAGACAGAGAGAAAAGTGAGAGAATCCCAAGCAGACTCTGCACTGCCATCGCAGAGTCAGATGTGGGGCTCAAACTCACGAACTGCAAGATCATGACCTGAGCCAAAATCGAGTCAGATACTTAAACTGACTGAACCACCCAGGCACCCCATCATTTTTCTTTTAATATTTCTTCAGGATCTTTCCTTAGGTTGCTATGGCATGATGGAATTTGGACATTTAGTATCCTACCTATGATGGAGACAGCCTTAATGTTCCCCTCAGCGTGACTAAACTTTTAAACACATTTCCTTCTGATTTGGGGGTCTCAAAAAAAATCCCTTTTTTTAGAGTTTTTGCTTTAGAAATTTCCAATTATAAATCCTTTTTCTGCCCCTTTGAGATGTAAACTTTTTCTCAGCATCTTGTAAGTGTAACAGCTCAGGAATGTCTTTCTCAAGGGCCCAGGAGCCATCTCTTTAAAATGTAATTATCAAGAAAGATACCATCCCTATCTTCCAAGCTATGAGAGAATGTAGAAACCTAACCAATAAAAAACAATTAGAAAACATTTTGACTTAATCATATGAACAACCTCCCCTCTAATATCTTCCACTGCTTTCCCACTGTCTCATCCTACCTTTTGTTTCTACACAGTTGAATTGAATCTCTCTCTCCTTTTACAAGGGCCTTTAATAAAGTCTTTCTTCCTTATTTAGAACTGTCTGATGAAATTCTTCTTGGACAGATTACAACCAGAATCTGTAACTTATAATGTAGAGTTCAAGTGCAAGCCTAACCAGAGCATTTCCTAGGATCCCAACATGCCTGCATATGTCTGCAGGACTGGTTGGGTATGTCTATTTGGAAACTTTTTGCATCATAAACTAAGCTGCTACTTGAGTAAACATTATCCTAAGAGAAAAAGGAGAAAGGCTTAGGGGGTTGGTGTTATAGCAATGCCCCAACGATGACAGGCAGGGGCTATTTTGAGTGCATTATGGTACAATTCACAGTGACTTGAGACTCATCCCTGGTCACTTCTTATTTGAGTCCTGGGAACTGTAAAGAAATTAGAAAGAACTGGTTCACCAACAGTTCTATAAGATTCTAAAATATCTTTGAAAGTCAAAGATATAAATAGAAGTAAGAGAAAAATATCTGCACTTGTGTGGAAAACAAAATAGTATGACCTAGGTAGGATGTCAACTGAATAGCTGCATGAGTGGTTTTAGTTGGCAAAGTTCAGAAGCCTGCCCACAGAGTAATAGCATTCCTGGAAGGTCAGCACAATGGACTTTTGGTAGCATTGGCAGGTGACAAAGTTATAGACAATTGCATAACATGGCATATACCTGACTATATATGTATTTGAAACTTTTGAATTAGACCTAAAACCAAAGAGATGGAATCAGACAAAAAGAAAACAAAAACAGTAGATTGTAGCTAAATAGCCTGTATGTATGACATGTTCTCTAGAGTATCCCAGAAATAATTAGCTGAAAATTTTCTGAAAAAAAATTATCTACTGATTACACGGCAGAGAGAGAAAGAATTATTGTTACTGCTAATATGACACCATTGTTTTCATCCTTAGACAGATTTGGGCAGATACCAATCATATGTGTGATCTTTTCCCTAGCATATCTCTTAGAATCTAATTCTGGTTTTAAGCCCAGAAAATCAAACCACTTTTTAGTGTATAGCACCTTCACAGTTAACTCTTAATATGCTCAGTGTGACTTTGCCTTTTAAATAAAAACTTCAATTAAGAAAGAGGAATATATATATCTGTAACTTCTCAAGTGTCCTCAGTTATGTAATCAGGAAATTAAAAAGAACTAGATTATATGACAGATTTCATGAAGTAGAATTATCCATTCCATCGTGGATCAGTAATATACAGTAGTCACTGGGATATTTGTATCCTTAGACTCTTAATCATGGTTTGATATATCCCTCCAGAAAGACAACATGCATTCCAGATATTCCTGCCTTCTTGTTCTTAGCAGAGACAAGAAATCCTGTCTACCCGGTCAAATTAGGATGTTTTTTCCCCCCACAGTTCAGATTCTGTGAATGTCCTGTGTTATTCTTTTGACTTGAAGTATTACTTACTTCTCTGAATTTACCATTTCTTAAAATGTGTACATTCTTTGGCCTCAGTACTGTATGTTTCTTCTCCTTTTTTTTTCTCTTCTATGTCAACCAAAAGGTGTCCTGAATTCACAATGGCATTTGCAAAATATTTTTTAATTATTTCATTTTATTGAAGATATCTTCATCCGTTCTTGGTAAGGTAGAAGCTCCTACATCTTGTCATTTTCTTTTAAATATAGGACTAATTTAACTTCAAAGCACATAGCTGATTAGTGAGCCTCTTCTTGAGAAAATAAAACCTTTATGATCATGTAACAGTTTCCCTGATGTCTGTACCTCCTAGATATCAAGTTAAATTGGTGTCTGTCATGGTTTCCCCTTGGAACTCCCACTATTCCTGGCCAGTTTCCTCCTTGGCTTCTTGTACCATATTACTTCTGATAAAGTATTACTGCTCCCTTCTGTGCAAGTTTCTGCTAACACAGTTAAGTATTAACAAATGCAACATATTTGTTTAGTTAGTATTAGCACAGTTTCCTTTGGAAGCAGAGTGAATCATTACCTGAATATTCCAAAAGTGTTTACTGCTTCTGTTATCTTCTTTTTCAAGTATACATGTGCACTTGCAAACAGGCCTGCATGTGATTGCATATCTCTGCACAAATAAAAGGGAATCTGAAGTGTGTTTTAGTTTCTAGAGATTTTACAGAGAACTACTGCTAGAATCCTAGCAAATTTTTCAGTACAACTGTACAGCCTGACTCAGAGAGTCACCTAAACGTGCTTATGCTTTAGCCATCCTAGTCAGTCCACCTTTCCTGTACAGAATAAATTACCTCAGCCTTTCATTTCACTCCCCCACCTATAAATATTTAATTAAAAAATACTCTATGCACAAACAAATAACCTTGGAAGTCAACAACGACCTCACTGTGATCTGAAAATGTATAGTATCAAAAAAAAAATCACCTAGATACAATCTTTGGCTGCATAAATGAATAACAAAACTTGGTAGTTGATTTTTTCCAGCATATTGTGCACGTATCTCTGACCACAGCTGGAGAATCCCATATGGATTGCACTATTTTATAAGATACATCGTGGAGCACCATCACAATAGGCAATCAGAATTATTAGAGCTCATAATATCATGAGAGAAATCACCCATAAGGACCAATTTTTTCATTCTTTTATTCATGTACTCATCAAATATAAGTTGAGGGAAAGCTATGTGCTATGGCCTTTTCATTCTCATGGAAGAAAAAAGAAAACATAATATAACAAAATGCAATTAACACAACAATACAATAGGTGTTTTTGATGTGTAACTACAGAATATTTGCACATTGTAAAAATTATAAGTGCTTTGAAGAAAAAGAAAGCAAAGAATGGAAAGTAACATGTTGGGAAGAAGGAGTGACAATTTAAAAGTTCAGAGATGACTTATGAAGCCTATGGCACTGCAAGAGAGAAAGAGGGACTTGTGAATGGGTAGTTGAACTGCTTTCCAGGCAAGAAAGAGCATCAACATGTAAACATTTCATAAGGTGATAACTTATCTGCAAAGGTTAAGGGAAAAGAATGAGGACTATGTGACAGCAGTGATTGATGCAGAGAGGAGAGATAAAGCCAGTGAGTGAAGATCCTGGGAATACAGATCTTTGTAGAGCTTTGCTGGCCATTTTCAGGACTTTGGCTATTATTCCAAGTGAAAAGAGAGCCATAGGAAGGTTATATGCAGAAGAATAACGTGGGTAGGCTCCAGTTTAAACAAAAGCATTCTGGTTGCTTTGATGTAAATAGTCTGAGACAATGAAAACAGAGAAATTAGTTACAAGGTTGTTAAAAAATCAAGCCACAATGGATATCACCACTGTTGATAGGAGGAAAAGTGGTCAAATGTGGTGGATATATTCTGAATACATTTTAAACACTGAGTCAACAAGATTTGCTGATGTACTATATGTGGGGCTTAAGGACAACCTTTGAAGTGTGAATATTTCCAACAAGTCCCTGATTGTATCATAGCGTGGGACTGAAAATTACCCTGTAAGCCAAACCCATACAGAGTAATATTTTTAAAAAAATTTTTTAATGTTTATTTATATTTGAGAAAGAGAGATAGCGTGAACAGGGGAGGGTCACAGAGAGAGGGAGATACAGAATCTGAAACAGGTTCCAGCCTCTGAGCTGTCAACACAGAGCCTGACACAGGGCTCGAGCCCATAGACCGTGAGATCATGACCTGAGCCGAAGCCCGACACTTAACCGACTGAGCCACCCAGAGGCCCCAATATTTTTTAATTGAAGTATAATTGACATGCAATATTCTATTAGTTCCAGGTGTATATCATAGTGATTTGATATTTTTATACGTTTTGAAATGATCCCCACAATAATACCATCTGTCTTAGTAATCAGTGGGAAAACTTACAATTATTGCATGACTTCTAAAAATTTTTGTCAAGCCATTAAAAATCTGATAGTAGGCAGAGAAGGACAAATATCATATGTTTGCACGTATAGGAGGATTAGGAGGAACTTGACGGAGGAACAAGGGGGAGAAGAAGGGCGGAAATGGTGGGGGAAAGGGAGAGAGGCAAACCATGAGAGACTCTTGAATGCTGACAAAAACTGAGGACTGATGGATGTGGGGGGGAGGGGGGATGGGCATGGAGGAGGGCACTTGTGGGGATGAGCACTGAGTGTTATGTGGAAACTAATTTGACAATAAACTATTTAAAAAATAAATAAATAAATAAAAATCTGATAGTACAAATTATAAATGTATAGGGAAATTTAAAAAATCATGTAGAAATGCCAATATTCATGTAGTGCACTGTAATTTATAAATGGGAAACACTGAGAATTAAAATGTCCTTTTTTTGTAAAAGAAAAAAGCCATTTATACAGTTTGAACAGAGATTGCCTTCTTCTCATCAAATATAAGATTGAATCAGCTTCGACATTGTATCCTTTGCACTTTCAATTTTGTGAAATATCTCCAGGAGTTTCTTTAAAGTGGACATTTTGCCAATGTCCATGCCTCTGGTGTGTATTCTTCTTCTTATCACAACCACTTTTTTAAGTCACTTGATAAGTTTGGCTTCACTAAATTTCTCTGGCTACAAATCTAGTATTCTCAAATGGTAGCAATGTTGACGTGTGTATGGTCAGCCACTTCTTCTATAACTTCATTCATATTTGATTCAAATTTCATTTTTAGGAGCGCCTGGGTGGTTCAGGGGGTTGAGCTTCTGACTCTTGATTTCAGTCATGACCCCCAGGTTTGTGGCTTCAAGCCCTGCATCAGGTTCTGCACTGACAGCACAGAGCCTGCTTGGGATTCTAAGTCTTCTCTCTCTCTCTCTCTCAAAAATATAAATGCATAAACTTTATTTTTTTCACTTTCATAACTCTGATTTTTTATTTCATTGCTGTACTTTCATCTTTTTTTGGCCAGTTTCCTCTATTGAGTATTCTTTTTTTAACATGCTAACCTGGTTTGTCACTGGGATATAAGGAGGCAACACAACTGGACGCATTGCTGTCTGTGCATGTGCTAAACGACATTTGCACAGTGATCAATCACCAACAAACTGAAAGAAGTAATGCGATGACAAATCATGGTGTGCATCTGTTACTTGTGTAGTTTGTGAACTGAAGAGCAAGCAGCAAAGTTGATACTTAATGCAATTGACTATGGTTAATCTACCATTATAATTAAATTTAAACCGTGTTGTTGGGGGACTGGTGTTATTTAACTAAACATTTATAAACTGAAATTCATGCATATCACAGATTGTATAAAGTGAGGACAAAAGAGTCCAGGAACTAGGAGGAATCCATTTGCTACTAGTAAATATATAAAGTGAGAAATATGTATGTAGTCAAGAAATGCAGATGAAGGTTTGAGATAGTAATACTTATAGGTAGGTAAAATTCATTGAAAGCAAGATATGACTTATAAAATAAGCATGTCTTTATATCTGCATCTGAAATTTATGAAGTTCAATGCAGTTATGTATACATTCAATATTTATTTGACCATTAATCATTAATTATTTTACACACACTTACGTGCTAACGGAGATAATATGAGCTATAGGAAATAAACCTAAGATGAAGATTTACACATAATTTTTTAACAGAGCTGAAATTAGAGATACACAGTGTCTTTCTCTTTTTCTATGCAACCAGCTTTTTCCAATCTAAGTCTAGACTTCATTTTTTAAATTCCTAGAAGCCAGTGATAAATTCACATGTGATTTCTCTCATTCTTAGCCCTCTGTATAGCCCTTTATAACATATATTTTCCTTGGTTCACAGTAAGTGATTTAAGATATAAATTTTTGGCAAGAAAGGGATATGATGTAGCTCTAAATAAGGCACTAGATGAGTTGTTTTTGCAAGATAACATTTTAGTAACTAAAGTATATATAAGCAAAAATTGGATACGATTTGGGGCTCCTGGCTGGTTCAGTGGGTTAAGCATCCAACACTTGATTTCACCTCAGGTCATGATCTCATGTTTTTGTTTTTGTTTAATTTTTAATGTTTTTTATTTATTTTTGAGAGAAAGACAGAACATGAGTATAGGGGAGGGGCAGAGAGAGAGAGAGAGGGAGACACAGAATCCGAAGCAGGCTCCAGGATCTGAGCTCTCAGCACAGAGCCTGACACAGGGCTCGAACTCACAAACTGTGAGCTCATGACCTAAGCTGAAGTCAGACACTTAACCAACTAAGCCACCCAGGTGCCCCCATGATCTCATGGTTTATGGGCTTGAGCCCCGCATTGGGCTCTGCACTGACAGCATGACGCTTGCTTATGATTTTTTCTCTCTCCTTTCTCTCTCTCTCTCTTTTTTTTTTTTTAATTTCTAGGAGAGAGAGAGAGAGAGACAGCGTGAGCAGGGGAGGGTCAGAGAGAGGGAGACACAGACTCTGAAATAGGCTCCAGGCTCCCAGCTGGCAGTGAGCACAGAGCACGACGTGGGGCTCGAACCCACGAACCGCGAGATCATGACCCAAGCGAAAGTCGGATGCTCAACCGACTAAGCCACCCAGGAGCCCCTCTCTCTCCTCTCTCTGCCTTTCCCCTCCTCATGCTCTCTCTCTCACTCGCTCTCAAAATAAATAAACTTTTTTAAAAAATTGGATATGATTTAAATGTCTTCATACCTTGGGTTCAATTCATATATAATGTTTGCATCTTATGCTTAATAATGCAAAGAGCATGGACACAGACATTCCCTTTATGTATATAACACCAAACATATATAAGAAAAACACTAATTAGTAAAAATTTACCTATTTCTAAAACTTTATAAGTAACTGTATTTACTATTTCATATAGTCTTTACAACCTTATGAAATAGAATTATTAGAATTTTTATATCCCTTATGCATACAAAAAGTAAGCCCTAGAGAGATTAATTTGGGAGCATGCCATTAAATGAAGGGACTACTGTTCAAGGTCGAATATCAAGAGCCCATGCAAATGTCTTTCAATTCAATAGGAAAATATGTTACTTTCAATAAATCATTAATGTCAGACTTGGCCTGAATATATACATGTAACTCCTTACTTTCATTAGGTCCTAGTGAGGTAGCAAAATGTTTGTATGTACTTAAGAATGAGTATATAATTGGCAGGAAATCATGAAAGTATAACACCAGTTTGCCATACATTTTAGGGAATGTATTTTCCTAGAAATTAGGAGGCAGAGGAAATCACATTGAGAAATAAGAGACAAAGTGGACCCAAAAAAAGTGGGTTAGGTGGGTGCCTGGGTGGCTCAGTTATTTAAGCATCCAACTCTTGGTTCCAACTCAGGTCATGATCTCACCATTCATGAGTTTGAGCCCCACATCTGGCTCCACACTAAAAACAGGGAGCATGCTTAGGATTCTTTCTCTACCCCCTCTTTTTCTGCCCCTCCCCCACTTATTCTCTCTCTCTCTTTCTCTCTCTTTCAAAATAAATAAATAATAAGTAAATAAATAAGTAAATAAATAAATAAATAAATAAAACTTTTTAAAAAGGGGCCACAAAAAATAGCCACACACATACACAAGAACTCCATTTCAGATAAGGATTGAAATATATAGTATTTGAAAAATCCTAAAATAAAATAAGTGAAACAGAAACATGAACTAAATCACATGAATAAACAGCTCAAAAACAACAAATATGCATAACATATAAACCCTAAAATGCATTGAAAATAACCTCATTAGTATCGGAGACAATTTAAAATAATGATGATTGTTGTTGGAATGATGATATGGGCAAACATTATAAGATGATTCATATATTCTACCTGAATTTCTTTTGAGTGTTGGAACTGGCTCTACTAAATGTTGCTGGTGGACATGTAAAGCAGTCAGCCAATGATGTACAGGCATACGGGCCATATCTATCAAAATTTAAATGCATGTACCCTTTGATTCAAGAAGTTATTCATCTAGACATGTCTTCTATTGACAAACTTGAATATATACTTAAGGATGCTAGTTGCAGAATTATTTTTCATATAAAAAATAGAAGAAAATATGTTATAATTGTGGTATAGAAATCTATGCTCTGGTTAAAATTAATGAGGTATGTATCTATATACTGACATGAAAGACAATCCAGAGAAATTTTGGTTAAAAAAAGATCAGTTACCTAAGAGCATGTACAATTCTATTTTTTTAACTTTCAACACAGAAACACAAAAACCTAAACATAGAAAAATGTCCAAAAGTATATATATCAAATTATGATATTTCTTGCTTATAGAAAGAGAGAGGATTGGATGTTAAGAATATTCAGTCATGGGGTGCCTGGGTGGCTCAGTCGGTTAAGCGTCTGACTTGGGCTCAGGTCATGATCTCATGGTTCGTGGGTTCCCGTGTCGGGCTTGGTGCTCAGACATTGGAGCCTATTTCAGATTCTTTGTTTCCGTCTCTCTCTGATCCTCCCCTGTTCACTCTGTCTCTGTCTCTCAGAAATAAATAAAACATTAAATATAATATATTTATAGGTGTTTTAATATTTATCAGGAATTAATGTTTTATAATTATAATCGTAAATACATTTTTGAAGAATGAAATTAAAATATAGTATGTAAGGAGTGCCTGTGTGGTCAGTAGGTTGAAAGTCTGACTTTCGCTTTGGTCATGATCTTCTGGTTTGTGAGTTCAAGCCCCGCGTTGGGCTCTGTGCTAACAGCTCAGAGCCTGGAGCCTGATTTGGATTCTGTGTCTCTCTCTCCCTCTGTCCCTCCCCCACTTGTACTCTGTCTCTTTCTCTCCCTCAGAAATAAATAAACGTTAATATATATTTTATAGTATGTGATAGATGTGCTAACCAACCTTACTGTGGTAATTATTTCACAATATATACATATTTCAATCATCACATTGTACACTTTAAACTTACACAGTGTTAAATATATATCAATTATATCTCAATAAGTATGGAAAATTTTCATTTGATTAATAAAATATTTTTGTAGATTTTCTTTGTGACCATTAACCCCATATTTCTTGCTAAGGCCTATGTATTTACACCATGTAGGTGAAGATAACTATAATAATACATTCATTCAGGTGGTTGATAGAAATAAGGGGAATTTCTTTAACACTTTTAAATATAGTTCTTTATTTAACTATGGACTTACTTTATATTAAGTTAAATTGCAATCACTAATTCAACAGTTCTGTTTAATTACTTTTCTGACTATTGTTATTAAAATCTACTTATTGTCCAATATATAATTCTAAAATTACCCCCTGAAACTTCAATGATTAGTGATACTAATGTCATTATTTAACATTTTAATGGATGACTTAAATGCATACATGATTACTACACTATTTTGATATTAAATTAAATTTGTTATGAGGGTTCCTAACTCCAAGGGTTAGGAACAAATTACAAAAGAAATACGTTGACATTTTGGGATGTGGATATATGAGGATGTATTGTGTATGCTTGTGTGTAAGAGACAGAAAAAGAATAAATATTTTCTAAAGAGTACTCTAAAATATAAAAATATTTTCTAATTTTGGTTATTATTTTGATCATTAATAGCTTTATATGATATTAAGTATAATTCATATTTTCTCAAGTGATAATCACATTTCTTAATTTTTAATTTTATTTCTAAAACTTACTAGAAATACACAGAAACAGTTAGGGAAATTTATCCAGTGAAATCTGAAACAATTTAATGTGAAAGAATTTATGTTTTATATATTTTAGTTTCAGAAAACATGATCAGACAACATACATGTTTCAAAAATTAAATATTTGCATTAAACGTACATTTGTGGTGGATTTTGTGGGACTTGAGACATAATTCTATAGCCAAACAAAATATTTTTAAGGACAATTAATTTATCTTAGCCACAATTGCAAATTGTATTCAAAAGATATTGTTTGAAAATAAAGTAGATTAGCCTGCTCTATCTTAGCAAGCATTGTCCATATTCCTCCATCTCAGCATTCTTTCTCTTTCTGTAAAAGTTATTATGTCTCCTTTTTCTTTAATACACATGAAAGAAAAATATCTTCCTTACTGACTTCTAAACAGGAAATTTGAATGCTGAGGCTCTGCCAAGATTTTATTCGTAATATTGTCTCTGATGTGCTTACAGTATTAACAACTTGCCATAAAACAAGTTATGGCTCAAAGACTTAAAATCCACTCCATGTGAAACATACCTGCTGATGACTCACTCTCAAATGATGTAATTTTCAGGGTTATTTGATTTCCCATATTGAACATTTTATATTGGATCCATCTTTTAATCAGAGCATATACCATGTCTTATCTATGAATTGTAACCAATAAGTGTTTGCATATTGATTGTTCACAACTCAAAACACATTTTTCTCGTGAAATAGTAGTTTGGCTTCAGGATATTGGGCGCAGAAAATCCTATAACATGGCTAAAAAATGCAGTCTCAAATATTCATTCCTGAGACCAGAATCATTTGGTATAGGAGTTAAGAAATGAAGAGAAAGAAGGACAAAGAGAAATTTAAAAATTGCTATATTTGTCCTAGTCTTAAATCCTGTTTTTCACCTATGTGAGGTTGCTGTGTGAGTTTGAGAACATTACTTAAGTTTTCTGGTCTGAATCCTAAAAATAGATTTATAATACTGTATCGATTATTTGTAGGATTCATACATAATGCATTTTGATGTATTTTCCTAAAGTTTTTATGTTTTCTGCCCTAAATCTTCTCTTTGTAAGTGAAAATTTTAGTAAAAACTATGTTGAGATATAAGAAATTCCCTTTGTGGATTTAGTATTTTGGGGATATTATTTGCTAGGAAGTTTGGTGCATTATTTTCTAGAGACAGAATATGTATCAAAGAGAAAATATATTCCTTGTCTTCCTAGAAGCTTGTATTTCAGTTACAATCACCCCTGGATAGATTCTTTAGTATTGATGTAATATATCCCCCCGTAAATGTGAGAGGTGGAATGAATGACGTTTAAAGTTTAAAGATTTAAATACCGTTTGTTAGCTCTCCCAGCATTTTTAGAGCTCATGTGTGAGAACTATCAGTAATGCGAATGCCCTTTGTATTCTACCTCCAAGTGTGATATTAATTTCCAAAAATCATAACCGTCTACATAACAAATCAAAAAATCAGCATCATCTTCAAAGCTTAAATTTACTTGAAAACCATACAGTAGCATTTGAGGAAGAGAGTCAACATGAAGAATACATTTTGCAATAGTAAATGAGAATAAATCTCATAACAAGTATGATGCTTGCTGATTTTGTCTAACCACCCTTTGGAGACTGTTTTGTTTTTTTGTTTGTTTTGTTTTTGTTTTTGTTATTTCAGCTTGATTAACTCATACAAAGCAAGTTTTATTATGCCACTTATGGTTGCCTTTTTCCCCAAATCACACCTCCAGCTTATAGCTAGGCACAAAGAGATTGGGAGGAAAAATCAGGTGTTAAAGAGTGAAATGTGAAACTCTTGAAGATCAAACTCTTTAACAGAGTAAATGGCCTATGGATAGTTGTGATTTTGATTAGAGCATGCATCAGGCACTTTAGAATGGCAGGAGGAGTACATCTCAAGGTTGTTTTATGATACACAATGCTCCATTAAAGTCAGCCCCTTTGAAAATGAAACAATGTAACTTTGTAAGATTACATTCTCATTCTAAAATGAATACATTTCAAGCACACTGTTTTCTCCAATCAGTGCCATGTATCTTTCTATTTAGTCACTTTTTTCTTATTTAATAGCCTTTTATGCTTATTCTGCAAATTGGAGCTTGCAAAATAATTCATAGTTTATTATACTAACAAATTACTGTTAACCATAAAGATTTTTTGGCAGCTTGGTAGTCATTTTAAGTTTTTCTTACAATCAATAAGATGAGAGGAGAAACTGACTCACCAGTAAGCTTTGTTTAGTTCCACAATAAATACTCACAATGAATGTACAAACAGAATCAGGTTTGGGCCATAAAAAGGGAAATGTTTCCCTGTTGTTTTGTTGTTGTTGTTGCTTTAAAGGTGACTTTTCTTTTCAGATTCTTATTATATTTACTAAAATTTGGCACATCCTAGAAACTCAATAAATGTTTCTTTTTGATGAAGACAAGGAATGTTGTAAAGAATGTCAAAAAGATTAAAACCCAAACTCCCTTCTAACCGAGAAACTTGAAGCAGAAATGTTTATGTCTATATCAAAAGGAAAATGATTCCCTAGATCCTCTAGAAAAACTTTGGATCTCAGTTTGTCACATCCTATCAATCTTTATACACTATAGATGTGTATGTTGAAGTAATGCATTGATTATATTAGAATTTACATTTGCTCATGTTCTTTCATAGAAACGGATTAAATATTAAAATTTCAAGGTTTGAGTATGGTTTTTGCAGTATTTATAGTTTTTCACAAAGATGAACAAAGTGTAGAATTGTTTTGTCTTGACTATATGTATACATGCATGTGTCTTGATTGAACATATATATTTATGTATATATATGTAAGATAAGTGCATATTTGTTATTTCACTGGTTTTCCCCTTGTATATGACTATTTCTGAATTTTCAGCTTTACTGAAACACGCACAAATATGTTTCCTTAACTTGATAGTATAAACGGAATGTGTAGGAATATACTGGGATTTATATATCTGCGTTAATTGTTGACTTGTTAGAAAACAATACATATTGCCTCTATAATGCTGAAAATACTGAAATTACTTTGGATTTTTGAAGGTCAAAAATGCCTTAAGATAATACACATCACAATATTATCATTAAATCTCAACTTGAGCTTCAAATGATAATTTTTATTACAATCAGCAAATATAGTCACTGGACTTTACTACTGGTATTTTGACCATTTCCCAAAATCACATGTACTCTCACAGGACTATGTTTTCCCTCTATTTAACAATAGTAAGCATTAAACTCTGTTATTAATCATTGACTCCCTTGTTTTTTCCAAAGTGTAACTTTATTAAGCACTCTCATTTTTTTGTTAATGTCTATCTTCAGTTATTCCATTTGGACTGGTTCCATTTTTCTCTACTCATAATCATCTCAATCACCTCTCATCTGGAAATGACTAACCGTATTTATGCCTCTCCTCAAAGTACTTACTGTATTTTTCCTTATCCAAACAGATTTCATTAGTTAGTCAGTATCCATTGTTCCCACTTTCTTGTCTCCCTTAGGTCCTCAGCAGCAGCCTAGCCTTGTCCACCACCACAATTCTAGAGCTGCTCTCATCAGATTTACTAATGATCTAGACCTGAATTGAAAGCGATCTTTTTGGATTTTTATTTTATTTATTTATTTATTTATTTATTATTTTCTTTTAGGGAAAGACCATGATCTGGGAAGAGGGGCAAAGTGGAAGAGAGAGAGAGAGAGAGAGAGAGAGGAGAGAGAGAATCTTAAGCAAGCTCCAAGCTCAGCATAGAGCCTGATGCAGGACTCAATTCCACAACTCATGACTCCAGGATCACAACTTGAACTGAAATCAATACTGAGCCACTCAGGTGACCCATATCTTTTCAGGTTTCAGTCGATTTTGACTTTCTGAAGCATTTTAGTCTTATAACTAAATTCTGTGGGGTCAGTCTCTGTGCAAAAGTCACTTGTGTTATTATTTATACATACTTCTTTAGTCCTTTAACTTTTTGGATTTTCTTTTTTCTCATGTAAAATGGTGTTAGTGAGACCCACTCATTGGTTAGTTTGGCTGAATAAATGAGATAATATATGAGGAGAATATCTTATAGTATTTAACACATATCAAACAATGTTAATTATTTTTACTTTCTAAAGTGATTTCTACATTTTACTTCTTTCATTCTATTTTTCTTTTCACCCAG
>NW_027530575.1:1889988-1936368 GCF_008692635.1 Crocuta crocuta | reverse complement strand
TCTAAACAAAATAATATATATAAAGGGAGGGAGGGCAAATATATATATATATTTATAAGTATATATATATAAGTATATATAAGTATATAAGTATATATATGTATATTTATAAGTATATATAGTATATATACGTATATATAGTATATATACGTATATATATAGTATATATAAGTATATATATACTATATATATATAGTTCAGCTGTAGATGCCCATCAGCTAAAGACTGTCGGGAACACAACTGTTGCCAGCAACGATTTACTACTTGCTGTAACAAGGGAGATTACTTAATGTGGTAACTGTGGGCTGCCTTTAACAGGGAGTTAAGTTACAAAGGGTACTTTGGTTTTGTGCAGGAGTTCAGTGTATGAGAGTTTGAAAGGGATGATTCAGATTTTGTAAACTGCAGAAGTTCATGTTCTTACCTTTAAAACTGTAATAATAAAGACAACACAAATAAGAACAGAGGTTATTTATTCAGAGCTTGTTATAGCAAGGGAGTCAACAACAATGACTTGAGTTTCAAAGTGGCAAGCATAAGAATGGGAAGCCTTTTTTTTTTTTTTTAATGGTGGAAAAAAGGGAAAGCTTCAACTATCTTCTGACTGGAAGTTATTTGCATCAGGAAGCTGCATGCAGGGTAACTAGAATCACATCGTATGTGATTGGTTTTGGGATCATAATTGTTTTTTTCTGGTTGGTCCTGAAATGGAAGTAGGGACAATGAGTAGGGAAGCTGGGAGTCACTGACCATTTTGGAATGATTACTATAGAGGTTGTAGTTTTGCTTCCTGGCCTGGTTGCTACAGAAATTGTAGGTTTGAGCTCTGTTGTCCTTTACTGTCTGGCCATCGTCCATTTTTGTATTCAGTCTCACAGAACACATGAACTTGTGCAGATCAATTTCAGATCAATTTGTCTGTGATCATCTTGGAACATATGTTTCTGAATAAACTGCTGGATTTTTTGGTTTGTTTTATTTTATTTTATCTTATTTTATTTTTATATTTTAGAGAGAGAGAGAGAGCGTACACAAGGGGGCAGGGAGAAGGGCAGAGGAAGAGAGAGCAGGGAACAGAGAGAGAGAAAGAGAGAGAATGACTCTTAAGCAGGCTCCATGCTCAGTTTGGAGCCCAACATGAGGCTTGATTCCATGACTCTGGGATCATTACTAAATCAAGAGTCAGATGTTCAACCAACGGAGCCACCCAGGCACGCCTAACCTGCTGTTTTGTATTTTTTTTTAACTTGACTTTAGATATTTTGTGAAGAACACTATGGTTTTGGTTTGACTTGGTTTACAATTTTGAAAGTCATAGTTTATTATACAAGTTCTGGTGTCTTTTTCAATTCTCATTTCTCTCCTAACAGTTTAGCAAATAGCAGGGTCAGATTTTCACTTATCACAAAATACAAATAAGATCTATCCATCTGGATATTTCAAAAGCATCTCAAAACAAATAGCTAAACTTTTTCCACCTTCACCTAGACAATATTTTTTACTTGTGTTTGATTGCCAACTACTGACCATTCCCTTTGTTTCTTCATTTTTATTTGTACTGATTTAGTCTAAGGTTTCACTATCTTTTGCATGGACAATTGTAAAATACCCCTAATTGGTGTACATTTCCAGCCTCCTACCACTTCACTCTTTCTAACTTTAAGCTACTAAAATTATATTTGAAAAGCATAGAGTTTGCTTTAAAATATACAGTGAATTCTGTATTAAATATACAATAAATCCCAAAGATAACATACTCTTCATATCCTGGTTCAGCCCACTTTTCATCACCCCCACCTTCCTGCCCTATCCATACCCCAAAGGACTCGAATATTTCCAGAGTCTGACCAATGCTTTTACAACATTGTTTATTTGTTGCTTTGATTTGATTTTCATGTGAACCTTCAAGGTTCAGACTAATATAATCTCTTCATTAAGGCTTCTCAGACAAAATTAGTTGCTTCTTCTTTTTGTCCCTAAAGCACTCTATCTTAGTATTCCTTCAGTATACATATCACATTGTAATAATCTAGAACCATCCTGTATCAGATGTCCCCTTAACTTATTATTCCCACTGTACAGTGAAGAGATAAATCCTTAGAGAGTAAATACCTTGTGAACTATCTCAAATATTTCATTTTCCATATGTAAATTTGCTCTCCAGTTTACTACCTTCAAAGCCTGTTATATTTACTAGCATATTCCTCTTGCTCCCCCTCATTATAGATGTATTGACATAGGTCTTCCTCCCGCTACTGTATCCACTCCTCTGTTGCAGAAATCAACTCTTTTCCCTGCCTACTTTCCAATGTCCTGTCTTACTTATTATAAAAAGCAAAAATTCAACTGCCACAATACTTTCAGACATTTTCTTGTTTGTTGGTATTAAAAATGCTAATCTCTTTCTTTAGAAAACTATGTATATCCCATGTGGAAAATTAAGGAAGCACGTATAACTTTTAAAAAAGGAAAATTACCGGGGCACCTGGGTGGCTTAGTCGGTTAAGCGTCCGACTTTCGCTTAGGTCATGATCTCACGGTTCGTGGGTTCGGGCCCCTCGTCGGGCTCTGTGCTGACTGTCAGCTCAGAGCCTGGAGCCTGTTTCAGAGTCTGTGTCTCCCTCTCTCTCTGACCCTCCCCTGCTCACGCTGTCTCTCTCTCTCTCTCCTAGAAATAAATTTAAAAAAAAAAGAAAATTACCAAAAAAAAAGAAAATTACCCATAATCTTTCACCAATAAATAATTATTGTCAACATGTGTGTATATCAAATACATATTTACACACTTAAGACAATGCTGTATTTAAAATTGTGTGTCCCTATGTTTCTGCATTTTGTGTTTTACCATATATAAGATAAAACTATTATAAACATAGTTTTAATTTTTGTATACTAGTCTATTCAACATAGTAGTCCCATATATGGTTATTACCATATTTAACTAAATATTATGTATTTAGGATATTTAATTTTTTATTTCCCAATTTCCTAGTAAGGTAAATAAAGCTTAATAAAAATCAGAGTGCATAAATATTTGGCTGAATATGATTACCTTTTATGAGTATTTTTGTACAATTACAATTAACTGGCAAAAGAATACGAACATGTTAAAATATTTATGTCTGAGTTGCCTTCCAAAAAAGAAGAATTATAATGTGCATTAATTAACCACATTTTTATTAAGGTATAATTAACATTCAACATTATATTAATTCCTGATATACAACAGAATGATTTGCTATTTGTGTACATTGCAAGATGATCACCACAATGTCTGGTTAACATCCATCACCAAACAGTTACAGACTTTTTTCTTGTGGGGAAAAATTTTAAGATTTACTCTTTTGGCAACTTTCAAATATACAATAACAGTATTAATAACTATAGTCACCATGCTGCATATTACAACCTAATGATGTATTTATTTTATAACTGGAAGTTTGTATCTTTTAATTCTCTTCACCAATTTCATTCACTCCCCACCTCCTGCCTCTGATGACAACCAGTCTGTTCTCTGTATTCTGTATCAGTGAGCTTGCTTTTGTTATTGTCTTTGTTCTTTTAGTTCCACATGTAAGTGAGATCATGCGGTATTTTGCTCTGTGTCTGACTTATCTCAATATGTAATGCCCTCCAGGTCTGTTCATATTTTCCAAATGGCAAGATTTCATTTCTTTTTATGGCTGAATAATATTCCATTGAATATATATATATATATACTGATATATATATATATGATATGTAGAATATATATCAATTTCTTTATCCATTCAACCATTGGTGGACACTCTGTTTCCATATCTCAGCTATTATAAATAATTCTGCAATGAACATGGGGATGCATTTATCTTTTTGAGTTAGTGTTTTTTGGTTTTTTGGGGAAAATACCGAGAAATGGAATTGTTGAATCATAAGATGGTTCTATTTTTAAATTTTGGAGGAACGTCCATACTGTTTTCCATAGTAGCTACACCAATTTGCATTCCAACAGTGTTTGAAGGTTCCCTTTTTCTACATCTTTGCCAACAGTTGCTATTTATTGTCCTGTTGATGAAAGTCTTTCTAACAGATGTGAGGTGATGTATCATTGTGGTTTTGATTTGCATTTTCCTGATTAAGAGTGATGTTGAGCCTCTGTTCCATCCTTGTTGTCCATCTGTATGTCTTCTTTGGAAAGAGATCGATTCAAATCCTCTGTCCATTTTCAATCAGATTGTTTTGTTGTTGTTGGGTTGTATGAGCTTTTTATATATTTTGGATATAAGCTCCTTATCAGGTGTATCATTTGCAAATATCTTTTCCCATTCATCAGACTGCCTTTTCATTTTGTTAATGGTTTCCTTTGCTGTGGAGAATGGTTTAGCTTGATTTAGTCCCAGTTGTTTATTTTTGCTTTTGTTGCCTTTGCTTTTGGTGTCAAATCCAAAAACCCATTGCCAAGACTGATGCCAAGGAGCTAACTGCCTATGTTTTATTCTAGGAGTTTTATAGTTTCAGGGGTTATATTCGAATCTTTAACCCATTTTGAGCTAACTATTGTAAGCTTATGTTATAAGAAAGTGGTCCAGTTTCACTCTTTTGCATATGGCTCTCTAGTTTTCCCAACATTGTTTATCAGAGACTGTCTTTTCCCTGATTGTATATTCTTGGCTCTTCTATTGTAAATTAATTGAGCATATATGCATGGGTTTATTTCTGGGCTCCCAATTCTGTCCCACTAATTTATGTGTCTGTTTTTAAGCAAATACCATACCATATTGATTACTAGACCTTTCTAATATAGTATGAAATATTTCACCACGTATATATGAGATACATGTATTCAAATTTTGAAAATGTAATGATGAAGTAATATTTAATTATTTAATCTACATTTATTGATAATGTTGAACACTTTTTCCTTCTTTCCTGTAGTAAATTGTATTCTATTTATTTTAAACACAGAGGTGCCTGGGTGGCTTAGTTGGTTGAGTGTCAGACTCTTAATTCTGGCTCAGGTCATGATCTCACAGTTCATGAGATCAAACCCTTCACTGGGCTGTGCACTGGCAATGTGGAGCCTGCTTGGTATTCTCTCTCTCCTTCTCTCTCCCTGCCCCTGCTTCAGGCTCTCTCTCTCTCTCAAAATAAATAAACATATATTAGCTTTCCACAACTTTTTTCCTTATCTACTTCTATTCCTTGACCAATATTTAGCCTTTTTTGAAGCCACTTATAATGTGTAAAATAAACAGGCTTATTTTACTTTCCTCCTTCTACTGAAATCTGATCTTCTCTAGTCCTTCAACTCCATTCTGTAATTGATAGGTTAAAAGATCAGAAAAAAGGATCCAAAAGCTTCGGACTTTCTCGTGCTTCTTCTAAAACATTGGTTCTTGCAATAATTACACCATTAGTTTACACCTCTTACTTAAAATTCCTGTAATCTTTGAAAATCTAGGTTTTTATCTCTTTTTATCTTCTATATTTCTTATCTGTCTGAAAGAACCTTCATCTTACTATTTTATTTTCCATAAAAATCCTACCTTATCTTCTAGGATTAATTAAAATGTCATTTACCATGTAACATCTCTGTAAATTTATTCAATCCAGAGTAAAAGCCTCTTCTCTGTTTTCATAGTTGTTTATCTTTCTAGTCCCTGTGCTTAAAACAGTGCTTGTCAGAAAATAGATGTTAATCATGTTTTTAATGGATTAGATTATATCAAGCATGTTATAACCTTTTTTCATAGTTGTGTTCTTTGCAATTTTGTGTGTATATTCACAGCACATACCACCTATACATAAGCCCTTTTCACTCTAGATGGTGAATTTATTAAACATAAGGACCAATGTTATATTTTTTTCATATACTGCATGTGATAAATATTTCCAGAGGAAAAGCTCTAGCAAACACACATGTACACGTATACTCAAATAATCAACCTGTGACACATGTGAGCTAAAATTGGAATTAGTCACTCAAGGTCAGCAGAACATCATGAAAGAAATAATAAATCCAGAGAGAATATTTGAAATCAGAAGTAGAGACAAAAATTAAATCATCCTGATTGGTTTAAAGCTGAATTTTTAGTTAGGACTCTCGGTTAGCAATCAACATAGATATTGGAACAAAAAGTTAGCAAGTAACATTGTAACATTATCCTAATTTGAACCTAACTCAAAGATATTGTTTTTCAAATTCTCCACTTTTCGAAGTAGTTAGCATGAGTCCAACTGACAATCTACCAACTGAACTTAAAGGACCTTTCATCTGAAAATGTGTGTAGCTTCAGACACAGAATCTACAGATATTTGGACAGTTTTAAAATCTGATTTTGATAGTTTTATGCAAGATTAGATTATGTGTAGAGAACCTGATAGACAGTAAAACAGATTAAATGACAGATAACATGATCAAAAATAAACTGCATAAAACAGTGAATGTTCAAAAATGTTCCACATAATTGGTCAATGCAAAGTGATGTTCTGAATTTTCAAAACAATACGTTGCACTTTGGTCCCTTATTGTTCAAATTGATCAAAATATTCAGGTAAGGCCTGTGCATGCTCCAGTCAGCATTATCTATTCCCATTTTAAGCTATATTTTGCAATGAAATGCTAGATAGAAGTTGGATATAATTTTTCCATAATAGAAATAGCAAAATGTCTTCCCTGTTAGCCCATAACAAAGAATATTCATATTAAAATGAACCTATTTAATAAGAAGTGTAGCTGCTTTTATGCACTTTTATGACAGTTTGATCATATTTTGGCAAAATCAGCCCTGAAATAAATCTGGTATATGTCTTAGCATAAAGTGTTAAAGCTGAATAAAAAATTGCACAAATCTAGTTTTCTCATGCACAATTTTTAAAGTGATGCTCAGAATTATATAGAACTATGCTGCTTAGGCATTTCTTTAATGAATCGGAGTGAGTGATAGTGCTTTCTTATAAACAAACAGGCACATAGAAACAGTAAAGTGGAAAGGAGGATTCAGAGAACTGCATTATGCTAATCCCAAGAAACTAATTCTTGTGATATAGTATGAGAACAGTCTATATCCCATTCACTTCAAATAAAAAAATATACTGCAGAGGCCATTCAGAAGTTACTGTTACTTCAAAGTACATTCAGCAAATCAATGTAATATGTGTTCACTATTTTGGCAATGTGGGTTGTATGGGTGCTGTCAAAGTTCCAAAACTCTACCAATTCGTCTAGAAGAGAAGGCAATTTGCTTTTAAAAAAATAAATGCAAAACTAAGGGCTCATAATTGTAGTCTCATGCATAAGATAGTAAACAATGGAAGATACATAGATACATTTATTTAAATTTTATGTAGCTTTGTTATTGAATGTAGTTTTAAATGTCAGTGTTTTAGCCTATGTTTAATGAAAAAATAGTACATAAATGGCTTAATAAATATTAATTTTATTAAATGGAACATGTTAATTAATGAGGTTTTCCTTTGAAGAAATTTATAATGTCTGATTTTAAATATATTATGATTATATTTTTATGACACCACCATGATTATTTTAGCGCATAATGTATCTTAAGTAGGTGAATGTTTTATTTATTTGATAATTAAATTATGATTCCTCATTCAGAGTCAGCCAAATATGAAATTTTATGTTTGATATAATTAATATTGATTGTCTACATAAGATGTGTGTAATTTAGGATAGTAAAAATGCTCAAATCTTATTCGTTGTAGCAAAAAGACATGTAT
The DNA here is from genome assembly GCF_008692635.1 of Crocuta crocuta. Lineage (NCBI taxonomy): Eukaryota > Metazoa > Chordata > Mammalia > Carnivora > Hyaenidae > Crocuta > Crocuta crocuta. Next base: position 1,928,649 of record NW_027530575.1, on the reverse strand, counting down.
TCAGTCCAACTGATAATCTTTATTAAATTGTTTATTAAAAATAATACCTTTTCTTTAAGAGGACCTAATCGTCAAAAATATAGATATATAAAGAGAGTATTATTTGAGGCCAAGTACCAGACTTAATCATCAAATGTGATTTATGTTTTTATAATGTCTCTGATAGCTTTCAGAATCACATTAGAGGCTAAGTTTAAAACATTCTGTTGAGGATATACAATATTCTAATCATTTAGATTAGGGAAATTTTGCAAACATGCTTGTTTTGATCTCCATTTTTTCATTAAGGATCCCATTATTGTGTAATGGGATCTATTTGTTCTAAAGTGACTTTATTTATATAGAATGCTGAATATGAATATATGCTAGAGAACCAGATGCACATTGTAGGCGAACCTTACTTTGTCTAATTATAATATGTGACCTTAAGATAGTTACAAGATAGTGAGTTTTTACACTGTCCAGGTGTAACTACAGAAGCACAGGTCAGAGTGATGTCATTGCTGGCAGCAAACAGCCCATGAGCCAAGGAATGGAGACAGTCTTTAGAAGCTGAGAAATACAAGTTAACAAAGTTTTCCTGTGAGCCCCAGGAGGCTTTCTGCCCTGCTGACAACTTTATTCTAGTTAAGTGAGACCCACTTTGGAAGTCTGACTTCCAATACTGTAAGATAATAAATTGGGAGGCGGAGGGGTTCAGCCACAAGTTTGTGATAATTTTTTTACAGCAGTAATAGAAAACTAGTATAAAGTTTTATAAGTAAAGCCAAATAATATCCCCTCTTCTCATACCGTTTATAACTTGATATACTTCCTCCAGTTATGTCTTTTGTTATACTCTTACATATGAGACAATCTATATCTGTACCTTAGGACAAAGCTATTTACCCTTGAAAAAATTAAAATTCTTTCTATTATCTTGCATGTATGGTTTATTTTCTTTATCATTATTGTGTTGTGCAGACTTTATACTACCCACATTAATAACTTTTAATCAGAATAACTAACTTCTAATTCAGAGAAAAGTTGGAGATAGAAAGCTCAGAACTGTGCTATAGTCAAGTATTTTAGCAGGTTACCAAAGCTTCAAAATATACCTAACACAACTTTCTATAGTTGTAAACCTCTTCTTTACACCTCTTTTAAGGTGGTAAAAATGAACATATTCGTTAACATGACAAAAAAAGAAAACCACTTTATAACACCCCAAAATAAGAAAAGAAAGTACATAAATTTAAATTTATGCTTCATAATCAATGTTTTATTTTTCAGTTTTACTAAGAGAGCACTCAGATATCCAAGATTATTCATTAATTAACTCAACTTAATAATTCAAGATTTTAAGTTAGCTATAGTCTTAGAAATAGTTTAAGCTGACAAAGAAAAAAAATAGTAATGTAAAAAAAACCCATAATACTATGTTATGATTTATGTTACTTTATCAGATAACTAGTATAAAATATTTAGAAACTCAGATGTAACTAGACTGACTCTTCATTGAAAGCAAATACAAATTTGTTAAAGATAAATAAGCAAATAAATAAGATATACAGGTGTATTATCCTAAAGAAAAATACACAGAGCTATTTAACATTTTTTAAAGCACACAAAATTGTTATACCAGTCTAAAGATTTATCTTAACTATGAACATAGATTCTGAAAATGTTTATGAACTAGCGGTTGCTCAAAGGATTGTTTTTCCTTAAGATACTGTACACTTAATGTGTTCAAATTTGATTTTTTTATTCTCTGAGAATTTGGGAATATTTTATTTACTTAAGCACTTATTAATACCAGTAGGTCAATGAAAATAGAGCTCTTTTCATTTAAGACATGTAATAGTTGGAACGCATTTCACACCTACACAAAAGAGAAAATCTTCTCCTAAGTGCAAGCGTACAGATTTATAGACACATGGAGAGTTTGTTGTTGTTTCCAGTTTTTATTTTTTGTTTCAAGTTTTTGTTTAAATTCCAGTTATTTAACACATAGTGTGACATTGGTTTCAGGAGTAGATTGAGTGCTTCATCAGTTCACAAAGCACTCAGTCCTCATCCCAACAAGTACCCTCCTTAATATCCATCACCCATTTAGCCCATCTTCTGACCACCTCCCCTTTATCAACCATCAATTTGTTCTCTATCATTGAGTATATTATGGTTTGCCTCCTCTCTTTCCGTTTTGCCCTTTCTCCTATGTTCATCTGTTTTGTTTCTTAACTCCACATCTGAGTAAAATCAGATAGTATGTCTTTCTCTTACAGACTTAATTTGCTTAGAATAATACACTCTAGATGCAAATGGCAAGATTTCATTCTTTTTGATGGCTGAGTAATATTCCTTTGTATATGTATATTTATCACTTCTTTATCCATTCATCGGTAGATGGTCATTAGGGCTCTTCCACAATTTGGCTATTGTTGACAGTGTTTCAGTAAATACCAGTTTGCATTCCCACCAAGAGTGTAACTGGTGCAGCCTCTTTGGAAAACAGTATGGAGGTTCTTTAGAAAGTTAAAAATAGAGCTAAACTAAGACCCAGCAATTGCACTCCTATGTATTTATCCAAAGGATACAAAATACAAACTGTATTACTCTTGAAATTCTTTCTGGAAGGAGAGAAAGGGAAAGGAAAGGAAGAGGAGAGGAGGGGAAAGGAGGAAGAAGGGAGGAAAAGACAGAGAAAGGGGAATGAAGGAAGGCAGCAAGGAAGGAAAGGAGAGAGGGAGAGGGGAGAGAAAGAAAGAAAACACCTGGCTGGGCCAAAGAGCCCTTGAGGTGCTTGTTGGGAAACAGTTTTCCCTGTATATATCAAAATTCTTCAGCACAGTCAATATCTTCTCTATCCAGGATATTTGTAGAGCTAATGGCCTTGGAAGATAGGGGGTCGTTTTCACTCAAGATCGTGTTATAGATCTGTTTGCTGTGGAGGATAAGGGAGATAATACCTCTTCAGGTCAAAATTCACACAGGTTTGCTAGGAGCCACTGTAAAAGATTAGAATTATCTGAAATTGTGTTTCCTTAGCTGTGATACTAACTCACTGTGTGTGGAATTCACCTGGCTCTGTTTCTGCATCATCTCATGAACTTGGGGGAAGCAGGAGGAACCCATGCAAACATGAAGTTGATATTGCCTGCTGTGCTATAATAAAGTTCTTTTCTGTGATCCAGGAATTTCAGTGAAACTGTGGTTGGCTAACTTGGCTAATTTGTTAGCTTGTAGGATAAAATTTCATACCCTTCTCTGCTGTTGACAAGGGCATTTCTTTAACCATGCAGTTTCCTTGAATCTTTTAGGTAAGTCGTGGGCATCATCATGGATGATCTCCAAAGTTGTTAAAGCATTAAGTTTCAAAAGTGTAAAAAAAAATAGGCTTATTAAAAAAAAAACAAACAGACCAACATGGCTTTATATGACTTTCAGTTGCTATAGTATTAGAAATCTTTGAATTAATAAGTATACATATACCTTGCCACATCACTCATCATCCTGAAATATGGTAATTAATGAAATATTTAATCATTTTATTTGTGAAAGAGAAAAACTGGGAATCCAAAAGAACCTAGTCCTCGTGAAAGATTAATTGTAACTTGGGAAATATATTTTAATGTTTAATTATTTATTTTAGAGGAAGAAAGAGATGAACAAAGGACAGAGAGTGGGGGGAAGAAGAGTTTTCCTAAAAAGGCTATTATTCTTGAGGAATCAAGCAGAAAATCACTTCCTACTCCAGAAAGAATCCCTCTATCTTTCTTGCCATGATACTATGCTCACGTGAGTGTTTGTTAATGTTGTTTTACCATCCTTTGCTGGATAATATATTCTTCCATTTTTCTTAGAATCTTAAAATATTTGCAATTCATAAAAAAATCTGATACTACAGATGTATTTAAAATATAAAGTAAAATTCTGTTCCAGTTCTCCCCACTCCCTCTCTTCCTCCTTGTGAGCTATTTTAGATAATTTGTTTATAAATTATTCTCTAGTGTCACCCACAAGTTTAAATAATAGGCTTCTGTGCTACTATTTGATATGTCCATTATAGATCTTTAAGTCTATTTTCACCTCACTACATGTAACTCTCCTGTTTTATAAGTTACTGTCTATCCACATACTATTTTTAAGTCCTAAGAAAGCAGAAATGTATGTCTCTTTTTTCCACTGCTATATTCTTAGTGGTAGAATAAGGTCTGTCACTCAGCTTTTGTTGAACTAATAAATAAATAGTAAATAGATAAAAAATGCTCTCATATCAATCCTCAAACTTTTACCCTCCAATTTTTGATACTGTGCATATTTTTCTTATTCTTCTTTTAGTTAAATTGAAAACTTCAATAAATATACCTAAATTAAGTGCTTTACTTCATGAACTGGAAACTCTTGGGTTTCTAATGATGAATATTCTCATTTTTTCTCAGTTACCTCTTCTTTACTGTAGGTTATGATTCCTAAGCTATAATTATATTCATAGCCTGCATTTTGATGGTTTCAAAATTTATATCACAATTTTAGATATAATCTATGAATTATACAGTAGTAATTCCATTTGGTCATCTAAAGGTAAATGCAAGATTCAAAAAATTATTGCAAACGAGGTTTCACAGGTTAGAATAATTGTCTAGATGCTGATCCTTTACACTGTGACTTTATTTAGAATTATGTTTCTATTTCTCTTTTTTATTATTACCGCAAACACTCTGAGGCTGTCATTGTATTTAACATTACCTTAATTTAACAGGCAATTGATTTATATATCCTATACCATTCTCTTCTGTACTCTGACCTATCCTATACCCTACTACCAGTTTGTCTAATCAACTTTCATAGTTCTTCTATTTTTTTTTAGTTGCAAACTCCAGGTATTTCATATATGTCCAAACTATTGTTGTTCATATATACACATTATAAGCTCTAAAAGATTGAAACCACATGGCATTGTGAAACATACCACTATGAAATGTGCTTCAGTGACAATATCATTTCCAGGTATTTTGTCAGAATCCCATGAAAACAAAACTTAAGGAAAAGCCTTCATAACACAACAAAATAAAACCCATTCATTTTACAACATTAGAGATTTGCTTTTCATATTTAATCATAATCTGTCTTGAAATGATTTTTATATGCTAAATGAGCTAGAGTTCTTATTGTTTTCAATTAAAGGATTACTAGTATCTGAAACTATAAAGGGTCTGAGATCTTACCCTATGTGCAAGTTAACAAGTTAACCTGCTACACATAAACATGTGACACCATACACACACACACACACACACACACACACACACACCACACCATTTACCTGCAAAGTGTCTTAGCAGCACGTGTTCCCACACAGAGTGATGTGATGAGGTTCAGACATACCTGCATTTGAGGGGGGTTTGTACCACAAAGAAGGAACCCTAAATGATGAAGCTTCTATCTGTAATGAGCAGCTGTCAGACCTGTACCTTTGCCTCTCTGAAAGGAGAAAAATTTTGCTTTATATAATAGACAAATCATCCTTATATAGAGAAAAATTTTTCTAGGTTTATTTCCTTTGGAAATTATGCGAATAGATTCAGGGGAGATGAATCCTTAAATCTCTCCTAAGCAGGTCACTATCTCTAAATTCCAAGGAATGCATGTCATTTAATACTAGACTGTGCTGAAATATGAAAATATTCATTAAGCATTATTTCCCAACAATATATTTTTTTTCAAAATCTATTAGTAAATAGTCATCCTTTCCCCAATGTTCTGCAGAGCAAATTGGTTGTGTAGCATATTTGCGTATGAAGATGAATCTGTTCTGCATTCCCTAGTCTATTCAAATGGTGTATTTCTATTTTCACATTAATAATCTAATGTCACATTGTTCACATTAATCCTGTAGCATTTTATGATATCCTTATGATGAATTACGTTACCTGATAGGGCAAATTCCCTGCATCTTTTTTTTTTTTTGTTAAAGGATGTTTCTAATTATTTTTGACCATTTATAATTACAAAGAAAGTTTATAATCATTTGTTAAGTCCCATGAATAAAATTTTTGGAATTTTATTGAAATTGAATTGAATCTATAAGTCAGTATTATATGCTTTATAATGTTTAATAACCTTATTTATAAACATCACATCTTTTTCATGGATTTTATTTGAATTTAAAATATAAATAAATTAATTGTTAGGTTAGATCAACATGTCAATTCTCTATCATCAATAAAGGGTGTAAAAATTGAGGCTTAATCATTCAGTGGAACCTGGATTACAGTGAAAATAATAACTTACAATTGCCCACATTAATAAAGATTAATCTCAACAAATAATACTGAACAAGAAAGACAAATTTCTGAGAATAATACAATTTTAGTATGAGTATGCCCCATGCCATATCGGGGATAAATTCGGTAGATCTGTCAATCCTGGTTTCAGATTAGTAGTTCACTTAGTATCTCTCTTAGCTAGTCCTAAAGTATGAGGACTTGATAACACTACACTTCATCCTAGACTCATCTGGCAATTGAGGGGGCCATCTGTGTTAACTTGTTATCTTTCTCCAGAGGAAAAACAACCTTTCATAACTTCATTATAGAAAGCAGTTTTGCAACAAGGAGCAACATGTTCACTGGAATTAGGCTTCTACCTTCCCACAGAAACCGGATCTCTCTTGATGTTTGCATTTCAAAGAGATGACTCCCAGATTTTTGAGAAAGACATCCTTGGGACATAAGAAGTGACAAAAGCCAGCTAAAAGGGGACCTCTCACATCTTCAAAAGAAAGTATATACATTTCAAAGAGATGGAAAAGTGCTTACAATTACATGTTTTCTAAGGAAAATGTTCAAAGAAAAAAAGAGGAGAAGGAAATCTCTCCCTCCTTTTCTCTTTTTTTCTCCCTTATTTTCAACAGATAGTATTTCACCACTTATTTTAATTTGTATTGGTCTTTCAGTTATCAGATAAAATACAAGATGCCAAGTTAAGTTTGAATTTCACGTCAATATTTTTAGTATAAGTATGTCTCATAGTAAGTGTGGAACAAATTTCATAAATCTGTCGATCCTCAATCCAGGATAATTGTTAACATAAGATAGAAGACAAAATTCCTATCAACACAGGAGCCCAAGATAACTGTGTCAGGCAGAATATCCCACAGCAACATCCAGAAAATACAGGGTTTCAAACAGAAAGAACAGAAACTCTGCTTTCCCATTCAAGCCTCATTTGTGAAAGCTCTGATACATAATAATTCTTAAGAGAAGGTAGGTAAAGGCAGCTAGGATTCAGAGGAGATTCCCAAGATGATCCACACAAAGAACCTAATGCAAATACTAAATAAATTTTTAGATGGAGATCTTAGTAAGTTAAGAGGGGGACTTCATCCCAAGCAAAAGATGGGGCATGAAGGGGCATTTAAATTAATCAATTAGTCCAAAATAATTTTTAAATGTACCTGCCTATTTTATATTGCAGCTATTCAAATCCAACTAGAATACTTAAGATGAAGATCATTATCTCTGTGAGGATGAAAAGACTAATAAATTACTAACAGCCCATCCCAAGTGGAACATAGTTTACACTTGTTCTTTGATATGCAGTTAGAGATGCTGCTTGTAGACCCTAATCACTTAAACTCAGAATTATTCTTAAGACTTCACTCAAAAACACTTATTCTATTTGTAATTATAATGCTTTACCTTCAAGATCTTAGAAATTGCTATTATTTGTCTAAAGTTAAAATTCCCTGTTGCTTGAACCCATCTTGGGAGTTTTCAATATAAAGGCTTGTGAATAATTCTCTTTTATAGCATTCTCTGCAATCTTGCTTCTTAGATTCATATCATTCAGTTGTTGAGAAAATTGAGAGGTGACACTTTTGAAACTTGCATGCACTTTTATTTAAAAAAAAACTACTGTCATCATACAACATTTTTTGATTAACAAATAAAAACTCTGGGCTTTCTTTTTCTCTTCAGTAGACCATAAAAAGTAAATTATGGGGCCATCACTACGTCTCCCAAGGGAAAAACTCTCAGTAGGGTAGTACTTGAATTAAACTGCCATGAAAAGAAAAAAATAGTATGTAAATCATTAAATCATGTTTCTCAGTTAAGTTCATACACATGCAATTCATATATCTAAATCTGGCCAGGAATGCTACAGTTGGTTGGAATATTTCCATGCCTCAACAACCTACATATTAAATTGATTGATCACTTAAACCATCTCCTGCTTCCTTTGATCTCCCATCATTTGCTATAGTGTTTGATGACTGACATCACCAGCAGGGGTACATCATCTAGACAGAGCGCTAGCCTAGAGAAATGAAAAAGAAACAAAAACGTGTCTGTCAAAAATACATGATCAAAAAAATGATATTTCACAGGCATATTATCACTGTCAGCTAAATGAAGAGGTAAGTGAAATAAATGCAATCTGAAATTAGAGATGAAAAGAGATCCTACAACTTAAATTTTCAAAGACAGAACAATGCTGAGGGTAAAATTATTTATGAATGCCACATTGTTTTACAGTCCAAGGCATAGAAACAATTTTCAGATAATTCATATCTTCACTCTTCTATAATATTTATGCAGTTTGGGAGCTGCGTGGTTTGTTGTTTCTGATTTAACACTCTTATGCTTTTTTTCCTCTTCTGAATGTAAAACAACAAACAAGAGCTACTGTAAGATCAGAGCATTTTGTATCAGCATATCTGAATATGCCTGTCAATCAGTCATGTTTTCTTATCAGTTACACCAATTGTTTTCCACTGTATATGAAGGGAAATAAATTATACCATCTGGATTTCTCTTAACAAAATACATTTAAAGAATAGCTTCAAATGTAGTTTATAGCTTAATGCTCTCCATAGCAATGATCTGAGATAGCATCCTACTGCTATTTTTAATTGCAACTCTGGCAGGAAAGGATTAAGCATCAGTATCAAAGTTACAGAGTCAAATAGGTCAATCTCTTATCCATGGGTCCTTGTACCATGATGCTATTTACCATTCCTACTATTCTGTCCTAAAACCCTCGCCTCAGCCTTTATTGAAGAGCTCTATTGCCTGAAGATCTCAATTAAAAAAGAAAAATCTAAGTAAACATTTTACTTCTTAAATCTTTTTATAGAAAAAATAGTTATGTATTTTCTATCTCTGTGTTAGTTTATGCAATCCTATACCTAGAACCATTGTTTCTATTTTGCACTGGAGTGACAGGCACTATGACCTCACAGGTCTTTTACCCCTCCAATTTCTAAGATTAAACTGAATTGTAATGACAAGTTATTTGTGCAGAAACACTTAGACTAATGAAAGAAGCTTGTATTAAAACTTGAAATTTCAGAGTGCAATTCCTAAGGGAGTTGTTGCCAACGTTTCATCCCCAGCACCCTCCCTCTGACTAACTCTTCTGGCTACACAGCTTTACTTGTGTCAAATGCAGGAGTTTCCTCAGCTTCTCTCTGCCCTTCAGGAGTCCTCATCACCTTAATTGTGGTGAATTGTTTGAAATACCCTACTCAGAAAACTTGCTTTCTCTCTTCTTCTTTTGTTTTCATGCTAAATCCTAACCTGGGTTCAGAACATTTTTAAGTAATCTGATTAAAACCCAGTGAAATTAAACACAAGGGAGAGAACAGAATATAAAAGAAGTCAGATAACCTAAAGGAGATCAATCTCAATCTATTTTTAAGCTTATTAATAATGTGGGGCCTGCCTTCTCCCACAGGCATGTACTTCTGGGATTTACAGCTCTAAGCCAACGGGAATGTTTCACTTTGATATGCTTTGTCTTTGGGCACCTTGGCCCCACATTTGAACGCCTCAAAAATTCAGTAGTTGTCGTATTACTGCTTTCAATTGCCTTCAGTTTTCCTGGACTTCCTGAAATACTTGTTCCTTATTCCTTCTTGAAGTAAACTGCTGTCCTGGGGTGGGGTGGGGGGTGTTGATCCGTTAAAGGACAAAAATCAACTGAGTATATTTCAAAGATCTCATTGGCTTTATTCAATGATTCATGAGTCAGGCAGCATCCCATCTAGCAGATAGGAAGAAGCTCCAAAGAGCTTACAGAATGAAAGCTTCTGATAGGCAGAAGGAGATGGGACAAAGAAGTTAGTAGCAGAGTAGTCTGGTTTCAGACAGAGTCCCTTTTCTTTGGAACATGGCAGGGGTCTGTCAGGCACATTACCTCACTAATGCTCACTAACCGGGAAGTTCCACACTGACCAGTTAAGATTTCTGGTAGTGGGTGAAACCGCAATTTGGGTAGATAATAAGTCTCAGTATGCTGTTGTAGGTTTAGCACGTGAGTCCATTTTGTATTTGTTGCCTCTTCTTTAACATCCCCTGTCATGTTTAGGACATAATTCTCAATTTAGCTACTAAAAGTTTCCAAATCTGTTTAGATTTAATCATTTGCATAGTTTACCCTACACTTGTTCTGATTTCTCCCATGAAGATAAGTAACAATATTAAGCTGCCTACAAATAAAAAGCCTTTTCCCCATTTTTTCTCCTCCTTAGTATCAAACATATACTTGTTCTCCATCCTAAAAATATTATCTTCCTTCTCACATACTCAATATAAAAACAAAAAGCATTAACATAATCATAAATATGAAGGATAGGCCAGCAAAGAAGTGATTTTTAGCAGAAGAAAATCAATAAAGACCTTACAGAGAAGATGTTAGGTCACACAATTATGCAATTTGTAAGTATATCTGAAAAAAGTATATTGCTTTGGGTCACTAATGGATTGAATTATGAAAGGAGTTCAATGATCTCATTAGATGTGTTTTCCTTTATTTTAAATTGTGTTTATTTAATTTTGTGTTGTTCTATTGTTTATATAGGATGGGCCCTGGAGCTGGGAACATTGCATCATAACAGACTCTACATATCTCACCTAGTCAAAAACTAGCAATCCAAGGTCTTACAAAATAAATCTCAAAGAAGCAGGATCTATGATAGAGCTTGAAGAACTCTATTCTTGTTTATTTGAAATTGGTTTCAAATATATTTACTAAAGAAATTGATTAAGGACACTTTTTCTCCTTCTAAACAAAGTCACATGTAGGATTCCCTATGTATAGCAAAAAAAAGGTGTATAAAAGATACTTAAAATGCTTCACCAACTTTGAACAAAACTTGACTCAAAGATACTCTTTATTAGATTAGGATTATTAGTTTACGTTTTGTTCCATTATTTGCTTATTTAAAAAATTACATGTGGGGCACATGAATGGCTCAGTAAGGTAAGCATCCAACTCTTGATTTAAGCTCAGATCATGATCTCGTAGTCATGAGATTGAGCCCCGTGTCAGGCTCTGTGCTAGGGGTGGAGCCTGCTTACGATTCTCTCTCCCCCACTCATGCACTCTCTTTCTCATTCTAAAAAATAAATAAATGAATAAAAATTAAAAACTGTTTGTGTTTTATAATAGTCCATTATAGAAAAAGACCTGCAACAGAGTACCAAATATATGCATGAATGTCAATGAGATAAACAAGCAAGTTTCTTTTGAGTTGATCAAATGCTATTAACACTTTCTATAGAACTTCACTCTAGATGTTCTACACATTATCATTTGATAAATAAGATATTAGTTCTTTGATTTCTGGGAATGTCTGTTAGACGGCCTTTCTTCTATCCTGATGGCAATTATTTTCTGCCAATTTAATTTGAAAAAAATCTTATACATGTCATTTATACAGTTTTTGAGGGCAGAACCTATAAAATTGAGATAAAAATGGGGTTCCTGGATGACTCATTTGGTTAAGCGTTCAACTCTTGATTTTGGCTCAGGTCATAATCTCACAGTTTATGAGATGGAGCCCTGCACTGGCACTGTGCTGACAGTGTGGAGCCTGCATAAGACTCTCTCTCCCCCTCTCTTTCTGCCCTTTGCCCCCAAAAATAAATAAATAAATAAACTTTTTTTTAAAAATTGAGAAAAATAATATTAGAAAAACACTACCCCTTGGGCCTACGAAAAATGCTTCTCAATTTTGCTACTATAATGAACATTCCAACTTACACTAAATAAAAGTTAACCTGAAACTTGCTCTTCATTGTAACAGATGGCACTCAATTTGATCATTTCTAACCAAGATATCAATTTGCCTCCTAGAATGCTGACAACATAGAAAGTATACAAGACCAAGCATCTATGAATTGAACATACAGTATGAAGTGGAATGAAGGGACTCGAAGGGACTCAAAGGTACTCATTTGTAACTATCATCACCTGACCCAACAAAAGCACTCTGTATGATTTTCCTGTGCTTCCTTATCATATGCAATTGATAGCAGTATATGTAGGCAGAGTGGGCCATACTTCTAGACTTGCCTAAGGTTTATGGGGATGCTGTAGTCAACTATGAAATTATCTAATAATTAACCAAAGTCTGGATTTAGTATTCACTGTTACCAAGGTGACCAACCTTGTTTGTTCAAAGACAAAGAAACAGAGAATTACTTAGCTTGACTAATGGGAAAAATACTCTGTGCACACAGGTCAACTGTAATTTCTATTTCCCATACACAGTATTATACAGCTTAATTTTACTCATGATAAAACTAGGCAAAATGCCGGGCGCCTGGGTGGCTTAGTCGGTTAAGCATCCGACTTTCGCTTAGGTCATGATCTCATAGTTCATGGGTTCGAGCCCCACATCGGGCTCTGTGCTGACTGCCAGCTCAGAGCCTGGAGCCTGCTTCAGTCTGTGACTCCCTCTCTCTCTGACCCTCCCCTGCTCACGCTGTCTCTCTCTCTCTCCCCTAGAAATAAATAAAAAACATTAAAAAAAAACTAGGCAAAATGCCTTGACCTGGCTTTCACATTCACCTTGTTCACAGTTCAAGATTAGACTATCAATTATATATACACTTTTACTTCTTTGCTTTTATTTTGACTTAGTCCTATCTCTCCTTTCCACCTAAAATATTGCCTTTACTAAATATAGACATGTATATAACAATATATTACAAATAACTTGAGCTGCTATGAATGGTCAGTTTAGATATATCTATCTCTGTCCATATCTATTTGTCTATCTTCCTATCTATCTCTCTGGATTTATTGAAGATGATTTTATTTCCTTTAAGTATCTTAATAGTCAATCTGGAAACATCTATAAACTAAGCTATTTCACTTATGTCTATATTTTATTTAGTAAGTCCAGAAAATATCATTGTATTAATTTGCTGAAGTAGGAGGAGCTCGGGTGACATTACAAAAACAAGTGATAATAGAAACAGACAGTGCTGATGCTTAATTCAAGCACTTGTTTATTTTCTTCTTCTTTTTAATATGCTTATTGATTTAAAACTAAAGAACTTAAGTAACAAAGTCATATATCAATGGAAAACACAAATTATTAAATAAAGGTTGCCAAAAACACATGAAAATCAATTTATTGCACACCAGTCTATTTCTTCAAAGATCCATAATTTGAAGGCAAATGTAGTATAACTGTAACTAATCATCCCACACATCAGTTTTGTTTTCCATTAGTTCAGTAATATACTGAAAATGATAAATACAAAAATCACACTGAAAGTAAATTAATTTTCATAAGAATAGTGCTTTAAGATTCTAGTCTTCCTTTCACAGATAGGGTATAATTTTACCCTAAGTGATTAGATTTTATTTGGATCATGACACTCTATTATATAAATTTACTCTTCTAAACCGTCGAAATCATTGCTCTGAAGTTGAAAATATTCATATTGATATAATTGCCTTAGGCCTTTCTGAAACAACATTTAGTTTTTCTGAATAGACAGTAATTTATTAAACTGGGTAAATATGTTATCAAATACAGAAAATGGCATATATCATTAAAAATATAAGAGTATCCAATTAGTTCACAGGCATCATATTATTTTTAAGAATATAGTAATGATAAACATGTCACTTTAGCATCTGAAGATTACTTATATTTTTATTTCCTTTCTATCATTATGTCAATATTAATTAAACTATTAGTATGACTAAATTCATAAACTGGTTATTTTTAAGGATTAAAGTTATTCTGATCACTTAAACAGATTTCTTATTTTATATTTTAAGATTATTTTTCTTGCTATTGTTAAATCAAACTACTGACCAGTCTACAATATAATTAGGAACATTAGTTAACCATATTTAAAATTAAAGATATTCTGATTATTTGTGATACAATCAGGTTTATTTATACCTTTTAAAGTTATATAAACCTAGGAATGTTCACATCACCATTTTAGGCATGACAAATACAATAAAGTAATGCATTTATTGAACATATAATTTCTAAGTAGTACTGATATGTCGCAAAGTTCAATATGAAGTTAAAAATTTACTTATGGAAACTCGCTACTCATTCCTTCATTGAATGACCAAGGGTCATACATAATGCAATCGCGTAATTGCTAAGAATGGGATTAATCAAATTAAAGCTTAAGAATATTGACTGTCAATTTGTTTTAACAGTTTTATTATAGTAACAGTCTTCAATTTGGTAACTCTGCTTTAAAATGAAAACAAACTGGGGCTTTGCTATAGGTTTAAATTAAGCTCGCTATTTAGGCCTTGACACATCCAAAATAAGAACATTATTCAACACTAGCACAACTTCCCTGTATATCAGCGAGAACTGTTGGAGCCTGGTGTCCTCTGTAGACACTGAACACAATTACTTGATGAGTGGAAAGGTGGTTGTTTTTCATCGACTTGAAAGGGCATATGCAATAATTAAAATTTTGTTTGAAAAACTGACTTCACCCTTTTGAACCTGGCTTGAGAAAATGATGACTGAAGCAGTCTTCAGTGGAATTGCGTTTGGCCACCCTCAACTAGATCTTAGTAAAATTCCTCTGCTCCTTCATTTGACAAGTGAACTAAAGATACTTTTCTATCACACATAGATCTTTATATTCATGTTTACAGAATACGGCGAATGCAAAGCGGAAGTAATAAATATCACTGGCTAAATTTCAAATATTTTTTAAAAATTTACTCAATTCTCCTGTTTTTATAGATATATGAAGATAAGTGAGGCTGCTTCATACTGCCCTTCCACCACCATTACCATATGTATATTAGTGAATCAAATGCAGCATTTTTTTTGTAGGTTTTGAAGCCTGACAGTAATAATGTACAAATTAAAATTATTTAATTGAGAAGGTTCTTGCTAAGCAATTTCTAAATAGTCTATGCAGAGCTCCCTCCATCTATGGGTACTTTAATGGTAAATAAAAGTAATTGCCTTTTGTGGTCATCATCACTGATAGTTTAGAACAAGCACCCCACGGAGCATTTCATATTGTGAAAAAATCAGAATACATGCATGCAATTACAAAGGCAGAAAGATCTCTACATCTTCAGGTAACTACAAAAAATGGAATATTTCTAAACCTGACATATACAGCAAGAGTTCCCTGAATGCCTAATTACCTAATAATGTTGAGATCGTCTAAGACTGTAAAGGTGCTATTGAGTGACTGCCCCATAATAACAGGGAGTCGCTCCTGACTGTCAGATTAATGTCAATCAGAAAAACTACTTTGTCTGTCTTCTCTGTACTAAAAGCCTCTGTCCTGCCACAGCTCCTCATTTGCTGGAAATGTACACCCATGCAAAGTTCTTCTCCACCCCTCTCTTGGTCAGGAATACCACTCAGCTGTTGAGCGGATCACTGTCTGCACTGGTGCTAAAAACGCCGGAGACACTGACAGATGAAAGCCTCAGCAGCTTGGCAACCCCACGTCCCCTGACCTCATTTACTCCCAGGTGCAGCTTGCAAATTAGTGCCATTTCAAGGGACATTGACATAGCAGCCTAGTTCACGGGGGCTAGGGCTGCCTTGGTACCAGTGGCTGGCTCTGTGGCTACAACTGGGACGCTGTTTGGGAGTCTCATCATTGGTTATGCCAGGAATCTTTCTCTGAAGCAACAGCTCTTCTCCTACACCATTCTGGGCTTTGCCATCTCGGAGGACATGGGACTCTTTTGCCTGATGGTCGCCTTTCTCATCCTCTTCGCCATATGAAAGAGCCGTCTCTGCCTCCCATAGGTCTTTCTCCTGTGCCTTGTCTGCCCTGTATGTTCCTTTTCCTATTCTTCCCAGGCAGCCAGGGGGAAGTGATTGGCTCAGTTTGACAGAGGGAAGACAAATTAATACTGTATTAATTAGAAAAAGAAAAGAAAGAAAAACTACTTTGATTTTCTGATGCATTGAAGTTATTGACTCTAAAAGCTGAAATCAGAGAGGAGAAAAAGTCTTAGGAAGTTATATTATTTCATATCAAAGTCATCTCAGTGCCTTTTTCACCACTAGAAAGATGTCAGGAGTATCCACGCAATGTAATTATTTTAAAAATGAAATTTAGGAGCTATGTGCTCATCAGTAAATGAACAGAAAGGCAGCAAAAAATTATAGACACCATTTTTTAGCGTGGCTGCCTACTGACAATTGGGTATACTAATAGCGCAAAGCCTAAGAGAAATGAATACAGAGATTATGACCAATAATTTAGATTCTGTCTTGCTTTTACTTTTTTCTATACTGAATCTTTCTTCATCTCAACTACCTGATAAACCTAATATCCTTTATGTTTAAGTTGAAATATTTGTTCATTATTGGGGTGCCTGAGTGGCTCAGTCAGTTAAGCGTCCGACTCTTGATTTTGGCTCAGGCCATGATCTCACATATGTGAGATCGAGCCCCATGTTGGGCTCTGTGCTGACAATGTGGAGCTTGCTTAGGATTTTCTCTAGCTGTCTCTCTCTCTCTCCCTCTACTCGTACCCTGCTTGAATTCTTTCTCTCTCTCAAAATAAATAAATAAACTTAAAAAAAAATAAAATAAGTGTTTTCAATTCCTATTGGCAGGTCCCCAATTCTTACCAAATAATATTTCACATAAGTCACTGGGTGAGGCTCAGAATTCTACTCCTGTTTTATGACTATATTTTGATCTTATTTAGTGTCATCACAGAAACTAACTTATTCTCCGACCAGACCTTGATCTGAGAATTTAACAATGAAACTTCATATTATTTTTCAGTAAACTCTCCACTACAATCAGAAGTAGTCAACAAATCCCTTATTCCTATAGGCCTCACCCACCATAATAGTTAAGTGCAGCCTTACCTTCACTAATCACTTCATTTCAGGCAACAGAGGATAGCTTAAGTAAGCATTTGTCTTTGCAAGCTGTGGATTATCTGTGTCTCATTTTTCCAAATGCGATGAGGTCAACATTTGCAATCAGGTTGTATAACCATTTTCAAATTTATAGGATTAATGCTTTATGCCCTAGGGCCACTCCTTGTAATGCATGTACATTACCTGTTATTATAACTATTCTTCATATTTCACATAGAAAGGAGTTAGTTAAAATGGTGTTGTCTGCAAAGATGGGCTAAAGAAGCAAAATTATATTAGCAATTACTGCTTTTTCTTAGAGAACTGTTAGTGCTAAGAAAGCCAGAATAATCATCTCTGTATCATCACCTAAGATGGAATAATCCAAACATGTTCAGTCATTTAAAAATGATTTTCTTCATAGAAATTATATGCATATGAAGATGTTTTGCAAACTACAAAGCAGAACAGAAATGCTATGTTGCATGATTATAGCACAGTACTAGAAGCTTCTGAAATTCCTCGGAAAATTACAATTAACTCCTGGTTATATATAGTGTGGATATAATCATTGTAGAGGAAAGATATTACTTCTCAATATCTTCTTTCATTAGAGAGGGAAGATTGAGTAAAGCCACTATGCAAAAGTAATTGTTTTTAAAGTTAAATAATAGGAAAAAAACCAAAATATCATATATTTTCCTGTCATGCAAGACAATTTAGTCTCTAAATGTCATTGCTGACAATAAAAGCATTTTTAAGGTCAGCAGACAGCTCTGCTGTCTTTCATAAAAGCATCAGTAAATTTTGAAAAAAAAGGAATCTGCAGAATTCCCAAAACTAAAAATATTGGTATCCAAACCTCTATGAAATGCTTAATGTCAAGAAGCACTACAAATAGATAAATATAGACTTCCCAATAAATCAAAGCACCACTATCCAAAATGTCATGTACTATGACAAGTTCCAGCAGGTATGGCCACTATGCTTTGAGGAGTAATATGTATAATAATTATCTCACCTCATGTTTGCCCTATTTTGTTTTTTATTACATATAGGTATTTCTGTTTGTCCATATTTTCTCTACTCTCTTGTTATCTTAGTTTTTTCTATTATCTTCTTTTTATATTTCCATTAGGTTATTTTTTAAATGTTTTCTTTATGATACTTTTAATTCATTGTGTTCCTATATAGTTAAGGTATTTAACAAAAATATATGGAAAGGTTCAAGTCAGTAAGGTAACTTCAGATGCAATGAGTGACACAAAGATATAGGAGTTCTCTCCTCTTCCTTCCATAATGGCATGTAATCTACAAGAGGAATGAGATGAATAAAACAAGTACTTTAATGCAGATTAGAATAGGATAATTGTCTTAAGGCTAAAAAGGAAAGATTTTCTTAATGTTTTTGCCCAACATCTTCCTAAACAACTGGGGAATTCTTACTAAAATGCCCTTAGTAGGTACTTATCTCTATATTGCATAGAATACTCCAAGTTCATTGATTGTATTCATTAAAAAATCTCTCACTCTATGAAACTGAAGTCTACCTCTTTGTTTTATCTCCTGATAGATAGATACATAGACAGATATTGGGCAAAGATTTTTAAAGAGGGAATAGCAATACTCAACCACACAGACTGAAAAACACAAGGATAACAATGAAACAAAGAAACAGTGTTTCTTTGATAACAGTGAAATTTTCAGTTAAAATAGTGGAAGTAAATGTGGCATAGAGGCAAAGAAATAGAGATAATGATATGTACCTGGAACTTCAGAACTTTAGTGACTTTTTAATAAGGAATACATCATATGGAAACAACAACAAAAAATGCTAGTCAACTGGTAATAGAAGTCATCTAATTTCATAATTTGCAAATTGTCTGGAGTTTTGCCACTTATTAGCTGTGCTTCTTTGAAAAAAATCACTTCTTGTCTGTGCCTCAATTTTCTGATTTGTAATATAAGATGGGTTTTTTTAACTTGTTTTTATTTTTAAAATATTTTAATATCTATCTAAACAATTGCTTTTAAGAATTAAACATTATAATTGAAAGTACTACATAAACTTTTTTTATTATGCAATTTTAAATTGTTATCTTATATGCATAGATTCATAAGCAATATTACCACTGAAAAGTGACTATAAAACTTGGCATTGTATATTTTAACATGGAGGCAATCAAAAATACTTGTTGCTGTGACTTCAGTAAATGTTTTTTCTGCAATTAGGGACAAACTGCATTCTATAGCATATTAACTGGGAATACAAAATGCAAGTACTATAAAGCAATCTACCATTTATGGTTAGTATTATTAATACTTATGAATGTGTGTATTTAGCTTTCCGCTCCATAATACAAAGTTTAAAAAAAATTAAGAATTGTAAAGGAATTTGTAAATGTTGGAAAGGTGTATAAAAAAGTATAATTTTTTATTAAAAAATTAAAATCAAAAGAAGCAAAAAAAGAAAAAAAAAGAAAAGAAAAGAAAAAAACTTCCAAGGCAGTATTTAGTTGTTCTTATTGTTTTAATTTTCTTTTCTCTTTTGTGGCACAAATAAGGGAAATCTTAGAAGTAAATAATATGAGTTTACATATATAAATCACTTTGATATTATTCTTTGTCTATAATACTAAAAACAAAATAGAAGAAATTGGTTAAAATGCACACAGAAGTATTTAGATTAGGTAAAATAAGATAAAAAGTGTTACTCTGAAAGTATGATCCCTCGGTAAGGACTGCAGTACACAAAGCAATATCTGAAAGGGGAATTTTTGGTTACTATCTTTGTCTCTGATCAACAGAATTTTAAGCTAAGGAAGATAGAGAAATATACTCAGATAAAATTAAATATATGAGTGGGGAACAGGAATTGAAAAGAAATGAAGATTGTGATGTGACTGATTATTTTTAGATGAAAATAATGGGAAAAAGTTAAAACCTTTTATATTCCAGATGTCAGTTTCTTTGTATGGGAATTTTAACAAAAGAAATATTACAACAGCTTCATAGAAAATAAAAAACAGTTAACATATATTGAAGTCATCTGACATACTACTCACTTCACGTATCTATAATTACATGAATAGTATATACATATGTACACATATATACACATATATGCAAATACACACATTTGGTGGCTTACAGTTCAGTAACTTAAAGTTCACAGCTGTGTGAGAGTTGAGACCATAATTCATGGGCCCATCCACTAGGTAAATCTTGCAAATGATTCTGGTATATGGAATTCATAAGAGAAATATTATAAAGGAAAATGAATTTTCTCCACCAAATAACTCATCCATTATTTGGAGTATGATGAAATAGGAAAAAATGATAGATGCATAGATAGATAGATAGATGATAGAGAAAAAGATAGAGAAATCCTCAGACATAAAGTATTTTAAAAAGTATTCCAAAAGAAAGAAGGAAAAGACTAGGTAAGAGTTGTAGAGCATTATCATGTGGCCACAATACAGTCTGCTTAAGTACGCAGAGTGTGACCTTTTCTACAACAGTTAAAAACACATATGTAAATTGTTTTTGAAAAAGGAGAGTTTTCAGATATCTGCATGTTCTGTAACAGTTTCAACAAGGTAAAAACAAGATTTGCAACATTGCTAAATTAAATAAATAGTACTTTATAAGGCAAAAAGTATAAGAGGAGACAATCATACATTGGACTTAATTCTGACCAAAAATACAAAATAGACTAGTGATAGAAAAGTGAAATAAATACACTAAGTAATATTCATATCATCACAGAAATTAAACTAGTAAAAGTAACAAATCTTCAACAAACAAAATATCCCCTTATTTAATTGAATAAAAGAGCTTTCTAAAGATTCAGATAAAATATGTCTGACTTTACCTAAGAAGTTTTTTTACTTAAAAAAAAGCTGTCCACAGATATAAAATGTGACATGGATGTCATCCTTCAAGTAACATATCCATGTTACTATAAAGACACTACCTCTTAAGACCAAATCTTCAAAACTGTATTTAGATCACATGATCAACAATAAAACAAAAACAAATCCAACATATAAGTTCACCTAGAAAGAATTTTCTGAGGTTTTAATAAACTGTTACATGAAAGAATATCATCTAATTTAAAATGCATATTTTTAGAGAAGAATGATAAGGATTTGTAACCTCTGGGTGGATGATAAGGATAGCAAGAAGTCTTAAAAATCTTTATATTGAAAACAGACTTTCAGATTGTTACATGTGCAAAGCCAAACTTATAACATTTGGAGAACAAAGTTAATAAACATTAGCAATACTGATCTAATTTTGAAATGATGAGGTGGTTGTTTAACAGCATTATATGAGAAATATAATGCTTTCTGCATTTCCATGTGCTGATGGATTTGGTTTGGGGTAGACTCCAAACAAATATTTTGAAATAGATGAGAAAAAAAATTTTAAAGTGCAATCTTCTTTTTATTATCACAGTGCAGCAGAAAATTCCACACTTAATAAGTTGTTATTAAAACATTAAACATTCAGGTTGGACAATTCATCAACCAAGGTGAGTAACCTGTGGTAACAACCATCAAATATGTAACTCAAGACCAGTCTTCCTCTTGCTCTTGTAAAAAAGGTGACCATAAAAACAGGTCTACATAGCAGATCTTGTCCATAGTTATTCAGAGACATTAGTTTCTACCATTTAAAGAATGTGATATCCAAGTCTTCCATAGTCTTCTCTGTCCCATAAAATCGATTTTTTGGGTCAGAGGAAAACTTACATTAATGAGTGGGAACTAAAGGCAGATCTTTGGATACCAGGAGAAGATACTGGGGCCTGGAACTTCAACCTTGACAAAGAAACAGGATGAAACAAGCCCCACATAAACTGACTAGAGGTGGATGCACTCTGGGTGAAGTCTGGGACTAGTACCATGTTTACTCACAAGTGAAAGGAAGCGAAAGATGATCCAACTGTCTCTTCAGGTTTGGGTCCATAATTCACTCCTTGCCTTAGAAAAAGGAGAAAACAGAACTAATTTCATATCCAGAAGCTTAGTGAGTCTGTACTGTTGAAGATTATTATGCAGTCTCCTTGAAGGTATCTACAAAGCAATATTGCCTCTGAGGTGTGGTCCCTAGGAAGTAGCTGGGATGTGAGACAAATGTAAAAATATTTGAGAAGAAAAATGAACATAGAGAAAGAAAAACTTATATGAAACGTGGACTTGCAGAACAAAATTACATTGTACAGAAAGAAACCCAAAGCCATGGAGAAAAACCCAGAACAAATAGATGAATTTCACAATATTGAATTGAAACTACCAGAATGCTCTGATGATATTAAGATAAGTTTATTTTTAAAGCTCAGAGTGAGTAGGAAGAAATAGCGTCCATAAAACAATATCAGAAAACAAGAAAAAGAAGAAAATTGTTAGAATGGGAAACAATAGTTAATCAAAATGAAAATAAAAGGAAAAGATAAATATTAGCTTGCGAACAGGGAAAGAGAGAATTAATGAATCAAAAGTTAGAATTGACTAAGTCATCCAAGCATTATGAAATGAAAAACATAAAAGATAGATGGAATAATTATAAGTTATATATAATGTAATTTCCAGTAAAAGAGAATAGAACAGTTGGGAGAGCATCTGAATTCAATTAAACAATGCCTCAAAATTTTCTGTAATTAACAACAAAAAATATATTAGAATGAAAATATATTCCACTACTGTATGAGACAAACAAACATAAGGGTAAAAACATAGGAAAAATAAATTAGAAAATACAATATCAAGGAAAATCAGAAAATACTAAAAACTAACAGAATTATAAATCTGTTATCTGAAGTAGGACATTCCATCAAAGCAATAGCTAGAATAATTAGGATAATGAAAGAAAATAAATCACAGTATTTTCCTCTATGTTTAGCTAAATTAATATTGGTGAGAAAGGAAACAAAACATTTTCACCAATAGAGTTTATAACTCCAGACATTTGCTGAAAATTTACCTAATGATGTACTTGGGCAAGAAAAAATGCAAACACACTACAAAATGAGAAGCAAAAAATAATAGTGGGCAAAACATAAATGTAACATGTCAATAAATTAGTTTAATTATTGAAAACTTGTAAAATAAATAAACTATTTTTGTTTGTTTTGAAACAAAGTAGACATACAATTTTGTAAGACAAAACTTAACAAATAGGTGGGAAATATTTGAGAAATTTTATAACATGCTAGTCTCTTTAACATAAATGAATTTGAAAAATTAAAAAAAGTAAAATATGTTTAAAATGTAAGAAAAGTTAGTAAAAGTATGTAAGTGTAATGTATAGTTTCCCAGCTTTATAAAATGAAAGGAGGAAAAGTTTAATTTTTAATCCAATAGTACACAGAAAAAAGGAAGAATAAAAAGTCCATGGTAGTGTTTTGCTTTCCTCAGACAAAAACTGCTGTATGTATATTTTATCAAATACTATAGAATGTCACAATAGCAATTATGGAAAAGTTATTGGAGAAATTTCTAATAGTAAAACAATTAGAAGAAAGAACATATTTGTAAACTGAAACGAATGTATAAAACCAGTAACTTATCAGAGTAAAACAATACGTTAGCTTTAAGTTTCAAACATTATTTAAAGAATAATCTATTTGAAATGAACAGTGCTGCATTTGGGAAAAAATCCTGTGAATTATAACTGACCACAAGCTCAATGTTCATTTGTAAACTTTAAAAAAATAACAACGTAATGAGCAATGCACAATGTAAATTAAGTAACAAAAGATTCATAACATTTATTCAGTTCTTAAAATGCTTCAGGAACTAGATCAAGCACTTCATATATTATACATTAGCTCATTTGATTCTCACATTACCCTATGACACATGTGTTACTAATAATTATCATTTCTCTTGTACAAAGAAAAAACAAATTACAGATTCTTTAACCTAACCAAGGCACACAAATATTACATGAAGAAACCAAGAATCAAACCTAGGTAGATTGGTTCCAAAATCTGCAGTCCTAACCACAATACTCTATGGCCTTTCATATTGTTATCTCTCACTAATTGCCAAGCACCAGTATATTCACTTTTAACCACTATACTATCCTCCATTGTATTGTATCCTCCATTGATTCTGCTTTGCTAAAAATACAGTGTTCTGATTAAAGAGATTTGGTGGATTAAAATGTCTTCCTTCCTTCCTTCCTTCCTTCCTTCCTTCCTTCCTTCCTTCCTTCCTTTCTTTCCTTCTTTCCTTCCCTCCTACAAGACATGAGATCAACCATCTTTCCTTTTGAATCTTGAGTGGTCTGGCAGCTTTCTTTTACTAACAGAATGCATCCTCTTAGGACCCTGAAACCTTCCTTTCACAAGTAAATACAGTTTAGCTTCCTTGAAGATAAGAAATCATGTAAAGAGAGACATCACACAGATAAAGAATATCCAGCCACCCAGCAAAAGCTTCAGACATGTGAGTGAGATCATCTGGGGCCATCCAGTCCCAGATAAGTGTTACTGCATGGCAAGAGGAGCAAAAGAACTGTCCAGTTGAGCCCAGCTCCCCGAACTGTCTACTGATAGAAAAGTGAGCAAACAAATGGTGGTTGTTTACAGCTACTAACTTTTGGAGTGGGTTTGCAATACAGGAATTTTTTCCTAAAAAATTTATGAAGTTTTTTGTGATTTTGCTAATATGATACATCTTAGGTATTGATTGAGTCTATTTCTGAACTCCACAACTGCAAAATATCTTTGGCAAGATATATCTAAAGGCTGATAATTATAATGATGATGTATTCAGATACATAGAGATAAAAAAATATAATAGCTGCTTTAAACTATTATCCTAGACTCAGAAACTCCTGAAAACATGATCCAGAACTACTGCCTCCAGAAATAAATATGGAGTGATATGTTATCTGTGTTTTACCAAGCTCAGCAGTTGTGTCTAGCTATCAATTTTTAAAATGTTTTTAAATGTTTATTTATTTATTTTGAGAGAGAGAGAGAGCACAAGCAAGAGAGGGGAAGAGAGAGGGAGAGAGGGAATCCTAAAAAGACCTGCACTGTCAGGGCAGAGCCCATCGCAGGGCTCGAACTTGTAAACAATGAGATCATGACCTGAGCCAAAATCAGGAGTCAGATGCTTAGGCTGCCTGGGTGGCTCACAACACTAAGCAGCTGACTTCATCTCATATCATGATCTCATCACTCGAGAGTTCGAGCCCCATATTGGGCTCTATGCTGACAGCTCAGAGCCTGTAGTCTGCTTTTGATACTCTGTCTCCCTTTCTCTCTGCCCCTTTCCTGCTCACACTCTTTGTCTCTCTCTCTCAAAAATAAATAAATGTTAAAAAAAATTTTAAGTAAAAAGAGTCAGGTAGGCACCCTTACCTGTCAGAATTCTTTATTGTAATCAGCTGCTATGGGAGGCATGTGTCTTTGCACATACTCCTTCGTGGACTGTGTGATAATAAATAGGAAAGAAATGGCAGGGATAGATTTTATTAGTTTAAATGGACAGAAGTGTCTTCAACCTATACCTATACATATATATATATAACCTATATATTTGGGAGCCTCGCCTCCCAAAGCAACTGCAGGTCAGAGTACTGTATTGCCTATTACACGTCATTCATAGGAAAGTAAAAATTTCTTGTGAATTTTCATGGATCCTAAACTTAGTATCACCTGAAATTGAACCAATGGCTGTGTCACAGGCAGATTAGAGGAAGACATGGCACTGACACAAAGACCCCTCTTCAATACAGCAAAAGATTTATGAGGTAATAGACAACATAGGTAGAAAGGAATGATAAGACTTTGATCCCTGGGTGGTGACCTGTTCATCTGTGATCTGAGATGGTGAAAATTTTGCCATGGAAGTTATATGATGTAAACTTGACTATAACTGAATAGGAAAAAAGAACCAAACAGTGAAAATGACCACCCCCTCCCCATAGGTATAGTGACTATATTGGCAAAAACAAAACCATTAACTACAAAATAACAGTAACAATGTTAAGATCAGTATTTGCAGAAAAAAGTGATTCATGTTGATGTTCCAGTAATCTTTTTAAGACTGGAAGATAATTAAATTTAACCTAACAATTTGATGCTTGGACATTACAGAATGAAGAGATCTACATGGAGTGAGTACTTCCTAAAATTAGTTGTGGTTTTGTCATTCATCCCATTAATGACCAATATGTGAAATATATATCCTCTTCAAAATTGTAAAAAGCAATCAAATGAGTACTCACAAAAACAAGAATTGTCCTGTCTCCTCTTCCATGTTAAAATGGAACATGTCTATTGAACAATATAATGCTGATAGCAGTAACTCTACTGGATTGGTTATATGGTAATCAAAACAGAGTTGTCCCTAATAACATGCTCCTTTCCCAAACAATGTTGGGTGTAATAATTCAGAGAAACTCCTTGGAGTGCCTGCGTGGCTCAGTCAGTTAAGCGTCCAACCTCGGCTCAGGTCATGATCTCACGGTTCGTGGGTTCGAGCCCCGTGTCAGGCTCTGTGCTGACAGCTAGCTCAGTGCTTGGAGCCCGTTTCAGATTCTGTGTCTCCTTCTCTCTCTGACCCTCCCCTGCTCACGCTGTTTCTCTTTCTCTCTCTCAGAAATAAATAAAAAAACATTAATTTTTTTTTTTTAAATCAGAGAAACTCCAATCTTTCTATTTAGGGGAAAAAAAGAGCATTATAGTATAGTAAAGGATTAATTTCCTCAATTATTTTCCATAGAGACTGAGAATGTGTAAGAGGTTAGACAATTTTTAAAAGGGCAAAAAAGAGAAAGGGAAACTAAGCCTAAATATAATGGTTGAAAAAAGAAGGAAGATTAAGTCAAGTAGAGTTGTGCTGTCATGTTTCTTAAAAGGAGTGAATTAAAATGGAAAGAAGAATGGACAGTACCCACAAAGCATCTACCTTACCAGTCATCTCTCCTAAAAGATCTTGTTATATTCAATCTATCCTTACCTGAATGACTTTAAAATAGAAAAAAGGAAAGAAGAACTAAAAAGGAGGCCTGAAACATGGTGCAAAATTAATCTCATCTGTGAAGTATGACTTACTCCAGGAACTTATAACTGCTTTCCCCAACATGATCTGAAGGCTATGTTCAATTTTTAGGTTAAATATCAGGACATATGGAGCATTTCCTCTTTGGCTTATTGGATAAATAATTAATATACCAGCATCCCTACCTATGACAGTGAGGACACCCTGCAGGACCTTCAATAGGATTCAGTGATGATGAAAATGCTTTCTTGAAAAGTATTCAATGAATGAAGTTATTCATGAATGAAATAAAATTGCAAATCAAAATCCTGGAAGCTAAAGAGTATTTACCTAAATTCATATTTGCAATAAATGTGATATAAGTGGCAAATATTGCTGTTATCTCCTTTAGGGGATTTCAGGCAAGCCTATCCTCATTCAGAATAAATTGGACATACAAAATGAACCTTCCTAGGCTTATTTGTCAATAGCTCTTAGGCACTATAGAATTCCCATGGACAGGGGTGTCTGGGTGGCTCAGTTGGGTAGAATTCAACTTCAGCTCAGGTCATGATCTCACATTCTGTGAGTTGAGCCCCACATCGGGCTCTGTGCTGATAGCTCAGAGCCTGGAACCTGATTCAGATTTTCTGTCTTCCTCTCTCTTTGCCCCTCACCTGCTTGTACTCTGTCTTTCTCTCTCTCAAAAATAAATAAACATTAAAAATTTTTTAAACCAAAAGAATTCCCAAGGGCTACAAAAAATTTCAACTTTGACTTAAGAAATGGCAGAAGTGAGGTTAATAATATCAATATGCCCTGTAGCAATTTGAGTTTGATTAATGAGAAAGGAAGAAGGATTGTGAAGACTGATGGTAGACTACCAAAGAACGAATAATGTGGTGCAGTTGATAGCAGTATCTGATATAAGCTATCCAAAAGATGCAACAAGTTAATGGAGACTGATATATTGTGATTGATTGTGTTGATGCTTTATTTTCATACTTTCAGCAGAAGAAAAGAAAATTCACATTTGCCTTTACATGGGTAGAAATTCAACACATTTTTACCATATTGTCAAAGGTACAATTACAGATTTACCATGTACTATTATATTTCTGTGAAGAGAGATTTGAACATGATATTGAAGACTGAATTACTGTGTTGTTGGCAATATAATAGCAACAGAATGAGGAAAAGAAGAAAAAATCCTTGATAACAAAAGTTACATGTAACTGTTATAGAGAATGGTTAATAGATTTCAAAATTTCAGAAATAGGCTAAGGCTATAAAATTTTGGGATACATTTGGTGCTTCAAGAAAGCTTTCCAAAAATAGAAACAAGTTACTGTTTCTGAAGAATTTGACTACTAGTAAGACAGTCAGCATTTAGTGAATGTATTTAATTCTTAATTGCATGCCTTCCTAATTTTGGGAATCTTATTGCCTATTTAAAATGAGCAAAGTGAAAGAAGAGCTAAGTGGACTAGAAAAAAGACAATTCAAATGGACATCCGAACAGAGTTTCACATTGTGGGATGCAAATGCGCTGTAGCATAGCACTTGTGCTGGGCCACTGGGACCATAAGAACCAAATGAATATATGACATTAGACATTTTACTAACTTGCAATCATGATTATTGAACTTTGTGACAGAAATCTTTCATGGAGTTTTTGGCTGAGAAAAAGGTTACAATAATTCAGAGAAAGTGCTTCAGAAGTAAAAGGGAAAGTCTGAGCCTGTGATGAAGACAATTCAGACTCTCATTGGAAGTTCCCAAAGAGTTCATTTATCGAGTGAAAATTACGTGTGTGTGTGTGTGCTGTATAGATATATTAATATATGTATTCTATATACACATACTGAATACTGCAGCTGATGCCTCATAATATGGCTACCTTTTGCATAACAATTAACCAACCCTAGGACCTTCTTTCTCCCAGATGCCATTGCTGAATGACCTAACTGTATGATTCTTCTTGATAAAACAAAGCAAGCAGCATGATATACCTGTGACAACAATCAGAAGAAGGAATTTCAGCAATTCAGCCATTGGAGGAAAAGTATTCTTGAAAAAGTAGGAAAGGGCAAATCTATACAGTAGACTAAATTGCTTTCAGTAGTACATTTAGCTTTTTGTACAAGAACTACGAATTTATTCTAAGGTGATATGTGTGGATTTTAACAAATTCTAGGGCAGTGGTGATAGCCTGCCTATGTGTTTGGTTAAGCGAATCATAAACAATTGGATAATTAAAAATACCAACTTGCAGAGATCCCTAATTTTGGAAGAACTTCTGGAATCCCAAGAAATGAAGAAAAGGTAGTAGATGTGGAATGGCCCCTGCAAAACCTAGCAGAAAATTCTAAAGGACCAAGAATGGGATGTTTCAAAAAATATTTAAAGTAGTCGGCTGAGTATAAGAGATGAATTTCCATAGGGGCTACCTAGCTATGCAGTTCGTCTGAATGAAGATATATATATTTCTTTGTTCTCAGTTGAGGTACCAATAGTTGCCGATGACTCTTCAGGATGATAACAAGAAAAGATCTATTTTCTTTTTTAACTTGCCATGGAATGAATTCCACAGGGACAGAGTCCAGCTGATTATTATCAGACAAATCATTTTGGACCATTATTTAAAGCTTCTAGAGGATTTCTAAGGGTTCTGATAGGCGTTTGTACATCTTCCACTGTTGTTGTTGTTGTTGTAAATGTCTATATTGAAATAATGGTCAAAAGTGTTACAAAAAGATAGGAATAATTTGAATCATTTCAATTTGGAGCATCCATACATATTTTCTCAGCTTAAGGGACCTACTTCACAATGACTATGATATACTAATCTGCTAAAAGCACCGTATTATTTGGAAATATTTATTTCTCTCACCTTCAGAGTGGTGCTTTGAAAAGAAATTAAAAGAGACAATTAAAACATTTGCTAAAAAAATGGGACATGGAACAAAGAGCTTGTCTGCATTCAGGTGACTGTGTTTAATGCTTGAATAGGTGGGATATAAAAGGAATCTTTTTGGGTGCAGAAATGGGAATGTGTATGTAGCAGATGATGTCATAATACAAATCTTTGTCTATTCCACTTGACATTTTTTTTCTATTGTAATATAGGATCCCTTGGTACTAAGGTCTGGATTCAGTTTGTTAGCTTCTATTAAGAGAGACATTTTGGCACATGATATTAACTCTAAGACTCCAATCTTGTAGCACTTATTTCAGAATTGTTGGGTTAGATAGGCCTTATGTTGGCAGCTCTGACTGTTTTTGGTGTGTAGGACTTCTGTGTCTCACAAATCCAAGAATGAGAATGGGTGAAAGAAAAGACATTGGTACAGTTACACGTTTTCCCAACTTTATGGCGGTGGATTGTGCCTGAGACCCTCAGCCAAATCCAAGTAGAAAGTGGGTTAAATTTGGGGTTAATAAAAACAAGTAAATGGTAGCTTATAAGAAATGAACTAGGAAGTGAGTGATGACATCAGGAAAATTGCTAATGCTTTGTTCCCTCACAAGTGTCTCAAGGCAAGAAAATGACCAGTTAGTTTTTGGTCCCTGGGGAAGACTACCAGAAGTTTTCTGCAGAAAAAAAAAAAAAAAAAAGGTCATTGAATTGAAGACGAATTAGGAATGTTGGCAAAAAACTTCTAGTGTAATCCAGAGGAGAAAAAATATAATGCATCACTCACTGATGACCCTACTTAGTCTTTGTCATTTGGAACCTTCTTTTAGTTAAAGGTTTATAAGCGGTGTTCACTAATCAAGTTTTTATGCTGAAAGAAATATTATATTTACATTGCACAGATCTATGATTGTACAATATTTGATCACCTGTGCATTAAATAACCGCAAACCAGATTGACACACTGTTAGAGCAGTTGCCAAGATATGAGGAATGTTATATTACTATAGCTTATTTGGTATTCCAGAGCCTTCTCTGCTGTTCTGAATATCGTAAATGTGAATGTAATGAGATCAAGAATAGGAATTGAAAAAAGGTTGATCATCATGAGGGGGGCTAATAATATAGGGAAGGTGTAGGTCCACACTTACTGATATTTTCTTCTAGAGCTCCAAACAAACTCCCTTTAGGAAGCTCTTATAGTACAAATAAATTGGGTAGATTTTACGAATGGAATATGTGTGATTAATGATTTACTAATAACCTCAATATGAAGTGGGGTATGTAAATACAGTTTCTCTAGACCATACTCATACTTAACAGCACCAATGCAAGTGTAGTGGTGAAGTCAACACTGACCACAATGGTCTTGAAGGGATTCAGGAACGTTTGATTTATAACAAAGTGTTTTGAGCCAAGCAGAAATAGCATTTTTGGAAGCACGCCACATGTTGAAAAGTATATCCTGTCCCATGTAGAAATTTTAGAGGGATTACTTTGGCAAGAAACTAGCCAAAGTTGGCAAGATTTGGAAAGATGATGAACAATAGGTATGTGGAGCACAAGTATCCATAAAATAATTGCGCAGTTTTCCTGAGTGACACTTTGGGAGAAGCCATGATTCCTTGTTTACAATGGGTGTCTTATACGTTGATGACCACGGAGTCAAATATATTGTGAGGAGAATTCTTGGGTATCAGCCTAGAGGTACTTGCTCATGGAAAAAGTCTCAGCAGAACAAGTTGTGAAGAATGTCAGAGAAGCATTGACTAGGAAAGGCTTCCTGATAAATACAATTGGTAGGAACAAGGAAAAAATACAATCTGTGGTATGTTAGGCCCCAACCAAATTCGATGAACTTTCTAATAGTTACTTGTCTTATTGGAAGACACCATTGATACATTGTGACTATATATTTGGTGTACAAAACATTACTTTAATAGCACCTCTACTGGTATTTAGTATAATAAAAGATATGTTGGCTGTTTGAAAGAAACTGAGTAAAAAAGGATATATTCCAATGAAAGATCACAGAAAAGAATATTATTTAAGAAAATTGATTTCCAATCTTTAATTGATGTAGCTCACATGAAGATTGACTTGACTGAAGAGACAATAAATTTGCTTTAAGATTAATCAGATACATGTTTAAATACATCTATCATATTTCTTTCTTAAAAAGTACAATTAGTAATAATAAAGATGTAAAAAGTAAAATTGAATTGGTTTAAAAATATGTGAAAAGATGTGATCAAGACTAGCATATTTAATCATACTAACAGTCACTGAATTTTACATGTTGTATTGGCTATAGATAAGAAAATTGCTTTTTTGTTTACAGTATCAAAAAATTATTGTTCAAAAGAAATATAAAATGGTGTTAAAAGTATATGTGATATGACCATGTTTAGAACATAGGGGTACACTGATGTTAAAGTGTTAACAGTGGGTCTGAATTCATACTCATACCAAGCAACAGCTGATAATATGATTCTGGATTTACCTTCTTACAACTCTGTTCTGGAATGTGTTGACAATGTGAACGCTGATATACCAACTTAATTATACCTAGTTATCAGAAATGTTTATTATCAAACTCCATGAGTGAGTTGTGGCTGCCCTTGAATGATGCATCTTGGTCCACACTGCCAGAAGAACTTCATGGGAAAACAATATAAAAGTTAAGTGAGAAATGGAAAGGGTATTTTTCCCTTAGTCATGGTGTCTGGACCCTCTTCAGCTTCTTTTGCATTCAAATACACCCTTGGAAAGTCTGGAGAGCTCTGGCTATCAGGAGACCCATGGATGAACTGCTTTTGTAGTATGATAAATTCTGTTTTCCAGTGAATGAGAACATGAGGAAGACCAAACCAGACAGGAGTCAGTCTTTTTTAACCTAATTTTAGAAGTGACATCCTATAAATTTTGCTGTATTCTACTTGTTGGAAGTGAGTCATTACCAGCCTACAAACCAAAAAGAAAGTTGTATATAATAAGAACAGAATATTAGAAGGTATTAACTGGGGACCATCTTAGAGGCTGCATACAACATGTGTAATAGAAAATATTCAAGAATCAAATTAACGTTTGTATGGAAGTGGGTTCATATAACTCCTTAGTTCTTTGCAGTTCTATATTTCTATAATTTTATAAGTTAAGAGAAGAGTTAGAGACATTTTAATGCATTTTTAAAAACTGTGAATAGATCTTTATATTTTTAGTATATTTCCTCCTCAATAAGAATATAGATCTAGAAGATAAAAATTCAAAATATTTTTTTGAAAATTCTGTTTTTGAAATTTAAAATATTTTAAGCTCCAATATTTTCTATAAATGTATTTTAAGTGAAATTTAAAAGACTATTTACAGAAACTTATAGGTATTATCATGAATTGTCATAATTTGGGGGGAAATCTTCTCTTTGATATATTTAGTTTTTAATGCTGCTTTCCAAAGCAGGTAAATATTTTTTTATTAATTGATTTTATAATGGTAGAATTAGCATAATTTTGTAATTATAAAATGTCTTACATTCCTTCTTAGCTACTTGAGAGGAACTAAATGTCATAGTGCAATTCATAAAGTCTAAATTAAAGCCCTGTGATTCTACTCTATTTCTAAAATAAATGAGCAACACAAATTCATACTCATTCAAAATAAGCACTTGTTTTCAAAATCTACCCTTCCTATATACAATTGTAGTACTATTATTGCTTAACCTAATTAAAGGCACAAAGCAAGCATGTATTAACACTAAGTACCTAGTTTATTTTTAAATACTATAAACAAAATTTCAGATTTCTATAAACTGAAATTTTAGCTTATTTCTACTGTAGTCCACAAAATTAAGTTGTTTCAGGAGTAATACAAACACTTAGGAAAGTTTTTTTTTTAAATAATAAGAAAGATGAAGAATTAATCCCAATTCTTCTCAAGCTATTCCAAAAAATAGAAATGGAAGGAAAACTCCCGGACTCATTTTATGAAGCCAGCATCACTCTGATTCCCAAGCCAGACAGAGATCCAGCAAAAAAAGAGAACTACAGGCCAATATCCTTGATGAATACAGATGCAAAAATCCTCAACAAGATCCTTGCAAATCGAATCCAGCAGCACATAAAAAGAATCATCCACCAAGATCAAGTACGATTCATTTNGGGCACTTGTGGGGAAGAGCACTGGGTGTTATGTGGAAACTAATTTGACAGTAAACTATTTGTAAAAAAAAAAAAAAAAGAAAATTCAGTATTATTAAATCTTTAAAAAAAAATAAGAAGAAAGATGAATTGAAGAGTGTATGAGAATCAATACCTGTGATTATTTTGCAATTCTGGAAAGATTCAAAAGATATATATATATTTTTTAATCCTCTAAATTGACTTTTCAAAGTCCATCAAAACTGGTGGCTAAATTACACATATTTGAATAAATTATTCAGGGCAAATATTCTGAATGACCCCATAATGTTAAAGTAAATAACATTCTTTATTTGCTTTATTACTCTAACCAGGATATGCGCAGGTGAAAGTCACACATATGATGTCTATACCATTACCTTTTCGATATTAATATATTCTGAGCTTTAAAAAAAACAAAACAAAACAAAAAACCCAAAACCAGAAAACCTCTCTGCATTTCTAAGCCTTTTCAGTACAGAGTATACATCTGTGTGATTGGTTGCTGGGTGAAGAGGTTGCATAGATTACTAGATCAAGCCACATTTTACATCCAAATTAATGTCACAACTATAACAAATTGGGATGCTCAGCTATTGTCAAACAATGTAGGGCCAAGGTTGGCAAATTAGTTAACATTAGCATATAGACCTTTTGGCAGGAAAGGAAAGCTTTTTACTTGAAGCTGGGCATTCTGCAAGATTTGTCAACTTGCATTTGCCACTGGTCTCATTATCTCATTTGTCTTATTTAGGCTAAATTGGCAGTTATGTCTTCATGGCAAATGTTTGTTTTCACAAATGAGCAATGAAGCAGAATCTGGGAAACACAACACTAAAACAGCTTTACTGCAAGTTTTTAAGGTATTTCTAGAGCTGCATCATTGATCTATAGCTATAGAAAATTTTCTTTACCCCCTGAATTTGTTTTATATTGTGACTTTGTGGCTATTAGGACTTCTATTCTAAGGACTTCTAAGATATTATGGCTAATTTGGTAGAAAACCAATACAGACAAAGAAAACAATAAATGCTACATCATGCATTTTTCATAGGATTTTCTAATTCTGTAATCGTACTTTAAGTCACATTCTTTATTTTTCAAAGTTTGTTTGTTTGTTTGTTTGTTTAGAATCCCAAGCAGACTCTGCACTGTTAGTGCAGAGCCCAATTCGGGGCTCAATCCCAGAAAGTGTGAGATCATAACCGAAGCTGAGATCAAGAGTCTGACACTTAACTGACTTAGCCAGCCAGATGCTCCAAATCACATTCTTAAAAATTATAGTTTAAGTCTACCAAACTATGCTATGATTCTCTTACCCCAAATCTTTATAGGCTTCATAAATTATGGATACTTAAAGGAATCATTGCTCAAATTTACAAGCAAACTGTTTATGGGCAATAAAAATAAGTCCTTGTGAAAATAATGAAACCCTTTCACTAAAAGGAATAACAGAAAAGTACGTTTTCTTGAAAAGTAAACAAAAATAGTCATTCTCTCTGTTTTGAATTTAAAATTTGACTATTGAAATACTGTGAGGAAATTCAGTTTGATTTTATTATTCAAGAGGAGCCTTGTCCTTTAGTCACAGGTATTAATTTATATTGATTCTTCCTCAGGTTATGGACATATAAACACAAAAATTCCATTTGTTTCAGTGTCAGTGATAAGAATAGAACATCACCTATGGACTGCAGTAAATACTCCGTGTTGGAACACTAGTAAATCAAATCCTGCTGTAGTGGGCATAAGTGAAAATATATTAAAATAGTTTTTCTAATTTACTTAGAAAATGTATTTCCAAATATACAGGAAATAGACCATTTGTAATTATTACTACACTTAAAGGTATAATTACAATTTGCCAATTAATATGGAAATGTATCCTTATTTTAAAAATATAATTCCTTTATAGCTCATTTAAAGACATTTTGGTAAGTTTATTTTTTGCTGTTGTTGTTTGTTTGTTTTTGGCTTTGCACATTTTGGTTGCAATGAGGTCTGATCAAAGCAGGTGGGTAATTAGTGGCTTCTGTGGAGTATTCTGTTTTTAGAATCTCTGACAGAAATTAGCATTTAAATTTGAGAAATGAATATTGATCTCCTTTTCCTCAGTCACATCATGCAGAGGATTGCACTACAGAGTATTGTCATCCTAAATGTATAGTCTAAAATCTACTATAAGGACGCCTGGGTGGCTCAGTTGGTTAAGTGTCTGGCTTTCGATTTTGGCTCAGATCATGATCTCACCCTTGTGAGATTGAGTCCTGCATTGGGTTCTGTGCTGAGTGTGGAGACTGTTTAAGATTCTCTCTCTCTCCCTCTGTCCCTCTCCCTTGCTCACACATCTCTAAAACAATAAAATCTCTGTCTCTAAATCTCTATCTCTAAAACAATAAAAAATAAATAAAAATGAAAGATAATTATCAATAATTATCAAACATATATTTGCAAACTCTCAATAAACAGTAATTGAGAGTTTAACTGTAATAAAACTTAGGACATGGAAGTAAATTTCTAAAACCTATTTGATAAGCTCTATTTTACTTGAAATAGATCTAAAATAATATTAAATTACCATTTTGAAACGAAGTCAACTTTTTAATGAACTAAATAAATTAATATTTGTAAAAACTGAGGCATAGTCATGTTTACTTCAATATGAACAGTGGATACAAAATTTCTAAAATTGCAAGACCTAAACCATATTTTTAATAGAGTAGCTGTATATATCACAGAGAAATGGAATTTCTTAGAGGTCAGAACAAACTGAGAAGACAAATATAGGAAAATAAGCAATTGCTGAAACTGCTATAAATCCTGAATTTGTATACCTCAGTGAACCTGCACCTGTGCAAGGCAGGGATCAATATCAGAATTCACCACACATAGAGTTAGGAATGGAGAAAGACCTATATTATAAGAAAAGAAAACGTTAACTGAAATGATTTTGAGGACCAAAAGAAAAGAAAATTTATTTCTCATGTTCCAGGTTCTTGATAGAAGTAAAATAGAAATTGCTTCTCTTGAGATTTTATGGCAACTGGCTATGTATGGGAATTGAATTTGCACTGTCTGTTTCAAAAAGTATGAAAGAAAAAATAACTTAAAGCAAACTGGATTTGTATTTCCCCTGAGGTCTCAGGCAAAGAAAGAAAGAAAGAAAAAAAAAAAAAGACATCCTCTGTAAGGAATCAAAACCAAACCTCATAGAAATGCCATAGAAATATAAAAGAAAATACAAGTTCCAATTGTAAATAATAAAATATTATAAGAAACAAGGCTCCATAAATTATATGCATCAGGGAAAAGTAATTTAAAAACTAGATACATAAATATTATGTATTAGAATTATTGTATATTATGTTAGGCTGAATATTGGCCTGCAAATATGTTGACATCTGAATCCTGTCACCTGTGGATATGTTACTTTACATAGTAAAAGAATCTTAAGATGTGATTAAGTTGAGGATTTTAGGATGAAGACATTATGCTGGGTTATCCTATAATACAAAGGTCTTATAGGAGTAGAGTTACAGACAGAGAGGAAGCAATGTGATAATAGGAGCAGAGACTGAAGTGATAAAACTATGAGCCAAAGAATCACAGAATACTAGCAACATTTAGAAGCTAGAACACAGAAAAACGGATTCTCCTCTAGAGCCACAGAAAGAACCAGACCTGCCAACATCTTATTTTAGCCCCTTAGGATTTAAGACTTTTAACCTCCACAACTATAAGAGAATAAAAATGTATTGCTTTAATTCACGAAGGTAACTATTGTAATAATTATCACAAATTATTGTGATAATTGTTATGGTAGTAATAGGAATTAATACACAAATAAATGAAATAAGAACACGTAATAACTTAAATTATTAGAATATAAATTGAAATTTTCCCGGAGATAGGAAACTATGTACATATAAGGAGATTTTTGTGAAGGATACCCACTAAAAACCAAATAGTAAAAATTTTCAAAAACATAATAACTCAAATTAAAAATTCTACATGAGTTAAACAGAAAGACACAGCTGAAGAAAGAATTAGTTGGATGGATGAACCATCTGAAGAAAATAAAGTACATTCAATACAAAAAGTCAGAAGTATAAAATAATATAAAATACAAAAAAGTTTAAGTACTCCTGGAGAATAGCATGGAGAAGGTAATACATATCTAAATATAAAATAGTAAGAAAAAGAAAATATTGGAAGAAATTTTATATGTGAAACTTTAGAATTAATGAAAGACACAATCTCACTTAAGAAATGATCAATTTCAGGGCACCTGAATGGCTCAGTTGGTTAAATGTCTGACACGATCTTGGCTCAGATCATGATCTCACGGTTGGTGAGATTGAGCCCTGCATCAAGCTCTGCGCTGACAGTGTGGAGCCTGCTTGGGATTCTCTCTCTCTCTCTCTCTCTCTCTCTCTCTCTCTCT
>NW_027530575.1:1753586-1889748 GCF_008692635.1 Crocuta crocuta | reverse complement strand
GTTTGGGTTTTCTCTCTCTCTCTCTCTCTCTCTCTCTCTCTCTCTCTCTCCCCCCACTCTCAAAATAAATAAATAAACTTAAAAAAAAGAAATTATCAGTTAGAGATCACTAAAAACAAATACAAGACATTAAAAAACAGCCAGGTATTATTTACTGCAGGTATATGCCTGAAATCTGTCAAAACATGATATGTCAAGAATATGTAATATATAGAGAGGATCAGTGTTTAGTCATACAGAGCCAAAAGTCTGTTTTTTAGCTGCAAAATAGTAAAGATTATCAAAGTAGAAGTTCAAGCAGAACTTTTATAATATATTGACTACATTATATTT
The DNA here is from genome assembly GCF_008692635.1 of Crocuta crocuta. NCBI lineage: Eukaryota > Metazoa > Chordata > Mammalia > Carnivora > Hyaenidae > Crocuta > Crocuta crocuta. The sequence continues at coordinate 1,889,415 of NW_027530575.1, read as the reverse complement.
TAATGTGTACTATATCTATATAATATATATTTATTATATATTATCCATATTATAGGTTATCTATATTAATTACATTATGTAATGTGACAGTCAAAAGGATGAGACAAAGTACTTGGGTCCTTTAATTTTTTCCTTATTTTAAGCGTAAATAGAATGGAATTTTTTTTAAAGGAGAAGTCAGAATAATATGACAATATACCAAGGACAATGGCATGTACCACCTTCCATACTCATTACCCCAACTTAAAGCTTCTTCCTTTTTCAAATCTTTTTTCACAGCACCAGAAATTGTTAAGAATATTTTCTGGAGGCACCTTGGTGGCTCAGCCAGTTAAGCATATGACTCTTGATTTCAGCTCAAGTCATCATTTCACAGTTTATGAGTTCAAGCCCCACTTGTGCACTGAGAGTGCAGAGCCTGCCTTTGTCTCTCTCTGTCTCTCTCTCTGTCTCTGTCTCCCTCTCTCTATTTCTCTTTCTGTAAAAAATAAACATTTAAAAAAGATAAATGGATAAAAAAATTTTTTTAAAATAATATTTTCTGGCAATCCCTATCAAAATAATACCAGCATTCTTCACAGAGCTAGAAAAAAAAGCTCTAAAATTTGTATGGATCCTGAAAAAACCCTGAATAGACAAAGCAATCTTGAAAAATAAAACCAAAGTTGGAGGCATCACAATCTGGACTTCAAGATGTACTACAAAGGAGTAATCATCAAGAGAGTTCGGTACTGGCACAAAACAGACACTCAGATCAATGGAACAGAATAGAGAACCCATAAATGGACCCACAAATCTACGGCCAACTAATCTTTGACAAAGCGGGAAAGAATGCCCAATGGAATAAAGATAATCTCTTCAGGAAATGGTGCTGGGAAAACTGGACAGGGACACGCAGAAAAATGAACTCGGACCACTTTCTTACACCATACACAAAAATAAACTCAAAATGGATGAAACACCTAAATGTAAGGTAAGAAGCCTTCAAAATCCTAGAGGAGAAAGCAGGTAAAAACCTTTTTGACCTCAGCCACAGTAACTTCTTACTCAACACATCTCTGGAGGCAAGGGAAGCAAAAGCAAAAATGAACTACTGGGACCTCATCAAAATAAAAACTTTCTGCACAGCGAAGGAAACAATCAGAAAAACTAAAAGGCAACTGACAAAATGGAAGAAGATATTTGCAAATGACATATTAGATAAAGGGTTAGTAAGCAAAATCTATTAAGAATTTATCAAACTCAACACCCAGAAAACAAATAATCCAGTGAAGAATGGGCAGAAGACATGAATAGACACTCTCCAAAAAAGACATCCAGATGGCCAACCAACACATGAAAAAATGCTCAACATTTTTTATCATCAGGGAAATACAAATCAAGACCGCAATGAGATACCACCTCACATATGTTAGAATGGCTACCATTAACAACTCAGGCAACGACAGATGTTGGCAAGGATGCAGAGAAAGAGGATCTCTTTTGCACTGCTGGTGGCCATGCAAACTGGTGCAGCCACTCTGGAAAACAGTATGGAGGTTCTTCAAAAAATTAAAAATAGAATTACCGTACAATGTAGCAAATGAACTACTAGATATCTATACAAGGGATACAGGTGTGCTGTTTCGAAGGGGCGCATTCACCCCAATGTTTTTAGCAGCACTATCAACAATAGCCAAGGTATGGAAAGAGCCCAAATGTCCATTGATGGGTGAATGGATAAAGAAGATGTGGTATAGATATATCTATAGATATATCTATAGATATATTAGATATATAGATATATAGATATGATTGGATATAACAATAAACCCTTAAATTCTGTCCTGAATAATACATTAAGAGGAGATAAAATATATTATAATCCAAAATAAATTTGCATTTATACACGTAAGTCTATCCTTTCGCCACAGTGCAGAACACTAGAAAAAGGGCAAATGACCTTTTGAACCATGAATATTTAACTTCATGCAGAGGAATAGATAGAGGATTATACTGATAAGACCTGTCTAGGCATATAGCAAGTGAAATCTTCCTGTCTTTAATTTCCAATTTTTTGCAATCGGAAGACTTGATGTACAACCTTGCCCAAAAAGCAAAGGTATATATCTCTAATTTGAACAGCTCCTATGTCAGTATCTCCTGCTTAAAAATCCTGTAACCTAGTATTCCATACATACACTATCTTCTGTTGTGGTACAATTCAAGGGTGAGAATGGCACACCTTTTTTATTTTCTTTCATAGTTTATTGTCAAGTTGGTTTCCATATAACAGCCAGTGCTCATCCCAACAAGTGCCCTCTTCCATGCCCATCACCCCCCTCTTCGTCTCCCTGACCCGCATCAGCCCTCAGTTTGTTCTCAGTATGCAAGAGTCTCTAATGGTTTGCCTCCCACCCTCTCCTTAACTATTTTTTCCCTTTCTCCTCCCCCATGGTCCTCTGTTGTTTTTCTTTAACAAATAGTTTATTGTCAAGTTGGTTTCCATATAACACTCAGTGCTCATCCCCACAAGTGCCCTCCTCCATGCCCATCTCCCTTCTCCCCCCCAACACCCATCNTGTTTCCTGCTTTCTCCTCTAGCGTTTTGATGGTTTCCTGTCTCACATTCAGGTCCTTTACCCATTTTGAGTTTATTTTTGTGTATGGTGTAAGAAAGTGATCTAGTTTCATTCTTTTGCACGTTACTGTCCAGGTCTCACAGCACCATCTGTTAAAGAGGCCGTCTTTTTTCTATTGGATAATCTTTCCTGCTTTGTCCAAGGTTAGTTGGCCATCCATTTTGGGTCTAATTCTGAGTTCTCTATTCTAGTCCATTGGTCTATGTGACTGTTTTTGTGCCAATACCATACTGTCTTGATGATGACAGCTTTGTAGTAGAGACTAAAGTCTGGGACAGTGATGCCTCCTGTTTTGGTTTTCTTCCTCAATATTGCTTTGGTTATTCGGGGTCTTTTGTGGTTCCATACAAATTTTAGGATAGTTTGTTCCAGCTTTGAGAAGAATGCTGATGCAATTTTAATTGGGATTGCATTGAATGTGTAGATTGCTTTGGTTAGTAATGACATTTTAACAATATTTATTCTTCCAATCCATGAGTATGGAATGTTTTTCCATTTCTTTGTGTCTTCTTCAATGACAATGGCACATCTTATACTTAAAATATTTCCCAATTTTCTGAAATTTTAATAGTCCAAATTTTAAAGAAATCTCCTTTGAAACAGAGAAATGTGTATTACAACAAGCCTCTGCAGTTAAAAGTTGCTGTCTAAGTAGCATAATTAAATTTTGCATTAATTTGGCTAAATATTTAATTTCACATTAATTAATTAATTGAAATTAATTTAACATGAGAAACGTGAATCTAACTGTAGAAATTATTAATTGTTCTAATTGCTACGATTCCTCCCGTCTTCTGCAAACAACATCTTCTTTTCTCTACCTCTCTATACCTCACTTAAAGTCCTAGTATAAGCAGGCATTATTTCATTCCACTGCTGAATAAATGAGCCTGTAATCAAAAGTATAAATATCTGTTTGAGGTGATTATGTCATAGCATAGACAGGTAAATGAAGAAGCTATATGAGAGATTCCCCATTATTTTTCATCTGGTGCTAGTTGGAAGGAGCTCTTTCCATGTGGTTTAGCTGTGAGGGTGTCTGTGGTGGTTGCTGGTACCCACATCTCCAGCTGCAAGGAAAAGCCTAATCAGCTTTAGGAAAAACAAAGCCAAAAAGAGAGAGAAAGACAAAGGAGGAGAATGCTAAGTTCCAAACCCTAGATTAAAGTTACTGGGATTCCTAGGGCTCCCAAGTTGTTGGCATTCCCAAAGGTGGACTTACAAACTCCTCCTTTGATTATTTGAGCTAACTCAGTAGTTCATAACAGTTTTTTCAAGCCAGCTTAATTTAGGCTTACTTTACTGGAAAGCAAGTTAGACTTCTGCCTAATAAACATGGGCAGGCTTTACAATTGATTTCCTCTGCAATCTATTTTACACCATATAAACATTTAAATGTGATAATTAACCCTACCTTTTTAAGTAAAGATGTTTAACTCACATATACATAGAATTCGACAGTAAAAATACTTTCCAGAGAAATAAAAGTATCTACTTTTGATTGAGCTTCATTCTAAGGGCAAGGTGGTAAATGAAATATATTTTACTGTATTTTAATCTTTAGAGCAACCCAATGATGGTATTACTATTACCACTAAGAAAACTTGAGATCAGGGAAGCTAAGGGAATTGCACAAATTTGATCTTTGATTGGCTGCACTGCACCAGAGCTGTGTACTTAAACCACTATAGTCACTCACTCCCTGGGTCCTCCTTTATGAAAAAGAAAACTTTTAATGAACCAGTGCATCAGCTTTCTCAACACCTTCAACAAGGTGGATTAAAAATTATGGCAGCTGACATAAAGCCATTGATGTTATTCGGTGAAACAGGCCTTTATATCAAACTTGGAAATAGAAACTCATAAGGTGAACTATACTATATGTATAACATTTATTTATTTAGAAAATGAGTAATTTATTATGTCAGTGTTGTCACAGTGATAGGAAAGCTTAAGCAGATGAATAGAATAATAATGAATTTGCAATTTCTCTTTATTCCCTCTCTCTCTCTCCATCTATATTTCTTTCCATTTCTCTCTCCCTCTATCTATTTCATCTGGCTTTCTCCATTGTTATAATCTAATACCTGTGAAATATGTATAGCTAACAACTGCCTGGTTTACATTCTATAGTGTCAGCCAAAAAGAAAGAGAAAAGGGTTTACTTTAAATAGGAATACTAAACTGAAAGCAATTTTAATGTATTGAGGCAAGTATAAATTATGCATGAGTAACAGGAAGGTAAATACATGACCTAAATGTAATCATATTTATCATATATGATATATACATCACATGAACCATCTTGGTGTATTCTGAGCTGTGCTGTCCTATAAAATTTACTGCGATGATGGAAATGCTCTACTTCTCTGTCCAATTAGGTAGCTACTGGCCATGTGTGGCTTTGAGTACTTGCAATATGGTGAGTGAGACTGTGGGGCTGAATTTTTAATTTTGTAACAACATGTGGCTAATGCTTACTGTGTTGAACTGTGCAGATAAAGAGGAAATAAATTTGGAGGGAAATGATTCATAAATATCAAGAGAAATATTGGTTTTTGTGATAAAATTTTAAATAATTATTCTGTCCAATTAAATGAATATGTTAGTTTAAAAGGCATTTCTGAGTTGACAAACTGAAAATGTTAAATAGAAAACCACTTAGAAAATAAGTATATGCCATAGATTCTAATATAACTGTGCTAATTTTTAAGACTACAGATATTTCAGAATCCTTTACCATGCAATAATTTTGCATCTCTCTCTTCTTTTTTACTTAGAGGGGACCTGACTTGTTAAGTAAATAAGTAGAAAAAGTAAATAAGTAAGTACACACTGAAAATTATTTAATATCCACTGGATATTTCAAAAATATTTTGAAATAAATGGGTCACATCTTAGGATGAAGGTATTAACTCTTCCTGTTTAGCATTATCCTATTTTATGCTTGATGAAAGTTATTTTTGTAATGATATGCTTCTGCTCTAAATTTAGTATTAATTTCCTAAGAAAACGAAAAATGTACTCAGAGAGAAGTTATATACAATCGTATGAAAAGAAATCTCAAAAAAAGGGCCATCTGAAATGCACAACACTGGATGGGGCAAATAAAGATCTGAAAAGAATATTCAAATTCATAACTGTTCACAACTTTCATTTTCTGATTTAAAAGTCTTTGCCCTGAAATCACTATTTGAATCACAAAAAAATGTTCCTTAACTGCATTACAGATTTGAAAAACGCTCCTTTAATGTTGGCTGAAGCTAAAGACAGGAATCACTAATTGAACCATGTTTTGTATCTATGTGTCAACTATGTTTGGAGATTGAACTGGGACTATCAAGTAATTTCACTTAGGCCATTGAAAAAGCCATTGGATATTAAAATGTTTAGTCACCAGTGGTTTGGTTTGAATTTAATGCATCTGTGAGCTAGAAGTTAACATCTTTGTATCCTATTACTAATCTCCTGAGAAACCAGGTTTATTTATTTCCCCATTTTAGTTTCAAAGGTGTCATTTGTTCCTGATTAAAGACAAACATTGATCCTTAAATTTAAAAAAAAAAAAAAAGGTTTTCTGATGTCTGGTACTTGGTTTCCTACTGTGACTTTTAAATGTGAAAATATAGTTGAGTCAAGCAGAAAACCTCTTTACAGAACCAATTCTGCTCTCAGTATCATACTCAACATGTTGGCCTTTTTTTGAGAAAGCACTCCATTTCCACAGCAATAAATTTGTTCTTGGTATCGTAGAGATCTTGAGATTTCCTTCTTTTTATTTCTTAGTCTTTACAGGGTTCAAAAGTTGTTGAATTCTTTTTCTTTTCCTTACAGAGTTAAGCTGCCCCATCACCAATGTTACTTCCTTCCTTTTCTGCACTAAGAAAGAATATGTTGCTGATGTGAGTAATCACAGCATTTGAAAAGTAGTTTAAAGAGTAAGGCTGTGCTGTGCCTTGTCAACAGTTGCTACGCAGGACTCTGCAAGTCCCCAGGTCTTATTAAAGAAAGTGTGTAGCAAGGTAGAGCTCACCCTGCTATGTATACCCCTGCTCTATTTTATCATAAGGATTTTACATTACTGCAGAACATGGCAGCAGAGTTATAAATAAACCAAGAGTAGGTGACTCATGCTAAAAGACGATAAAGTATCTGCACCAGACACAGAGTCACCTTCTTTTTCTATTAAGCTATCATTCCAGTTTTCAATTCAGGTTTTCTGGAGCTCTTATATAAGATTTCCCCTCCTCTTGCTCACATGTGTCCTTTTATCTTTATTTTTCTCTATCAAAATTGCTGAATAGTAGAACTTATTTTATCCTGCTGCATTTCAGAAGTACGTCTTTGTCCCTCAATAGTTTTCATCACTGTCCTCTGTCATCCATGTATTAATTCTTCTGCTAATTCAGTCCACAAATAAGTTTTGGTAGCCTGCTATATACCATGTTCTGTGGTATGTAACAACAATATTATGCATAAGCAACATCTTCTGAAAAAGAAATAAATATCCTTATAACCTACCTGTGAAAAGCGATCACCTATAATAGAAACTACTGGCCACTCAATAGATTGGAATATGCAAACTATCTGAGTAGTTACTAAATTTAGAATGATCTGAGACTTTTAAAAACCAGGTTCTTCAAGCCTCATTTCAGATCTACCGAATTAGACTCTCTGGTGGTGGGTGTTGGCATACATGCTGTAAATAATGAACCCAAGTGATTCGGAGAATGCCATTTGAGAACCACAGCTCCAAGGTTTTATAGAACTCTTATTTTTATTATGATGAATACAACATATCGAAATAAAACATGATCAAGGGAACAAGCACTAACATTGAATTAGAGACATTATCTTGTTTGTTTGTTTTTTAAATATTTTTACTTATTTCTAGGAGAGAGAGAGAGAGAGAGAGACAGCGTGAGCAGGGGAGGGTCAGAGAGAGAGGGAGTCACAGACTGAAGCAGGCTCCAGGCTCTGAGCTGGCAGTCAGCACAGAGCCCGATGTGGGGCTCGAACCCATGACCTATGAGATCATGACCTAAGCGAAAGTCGGATGCTTAACCGACTAAGCCACCCAGGCGCCCCTAGAGACATTGTCTTATAATCATGTAATCTATGATTCCATATATTGAATTAGCATCATATGCCATGGTGCTCCCAGAAAGAGAATTGTATTTAAGTGTATTTAAGCAAAGAAATCTGGTATAGAATGGCCCTCTCCACCCCAAATTCATATGTTGAAGCCCTAACCCCCAATAGGGCTGTCTTCGGAGGTAAGGACATCAAGGAGATAACTAAGGTTAAATAAGATCATAAGGGTATGGCCCAAATGTGATAAGATTGGCACCCTTACAGAAAGAGGATGAGCTCTCACCAGAGATACCTCTCTCTATCTTCATGCAAGCACAGAGGAAAGGCTCTATGAGGACACAGTAAGAAAGCAGTCACCTACAAGCCAGGAAGAAAGGTCACCAGAAACCAGCCCTGCTGGCACCTTGATCTTGGACTTAAAATCTCCAAAACTGTAAGAAAATAAATTGTTTGGGGTATCTGGGTGGCTCAGTGGGTTAAGCATCTGACTTTGGTTCATGATTTCACATTTGTGAGTTCAAGCCCTATGTTGGGCTCTGTGCCTACAGATCAGAGCCTGGAGCCTGTTTAAGATTCTGTGTCTCTCTCTTTCTCTCTGCCCCTCCCATGCTCATTCTCTGTCTTTCTCTGTCTCTCAATAATAAATAAACGTTAAAAAAAAAAGAAAAGAAATTGTTTAAGCAACCTAGTCTGTGGTATTGTTATGACAGCCCAAGTAGACTAATATGTTAAAGCTCTTCTCATGTCCTGTGTTCAAAGGGGACAGGAAGAAACTACACCTGAGTAAATTATGTCATCCGTATTGAATACAGTAGGGAAAGAGGTAGTTACCCATTACCTCAATCAGAGAGACATGCCACATGTCTAATGACAAGTCCTAGCTTATAGCAGATTCCTGTTACAGGTCCATCATGTTAATAATTAACTATCAAAGCTGATCATATCAACATTAATTAATTAATTCATAAACATTGATATCAGGGGCACCTGAATGGCTCAGTTGGTTGAGCATCAGACTTCAGCTAAGGTCATGATCTTGCGGCTTTGGTCAGCGCTGAGCCCATGTCAGATCTTCTGTCTCCCTCTTGTTCCGTTGCTCCCTCACTTGTGCTCTCTCAAACATAAATAAGCATTAAAAAAAAAAAAAAGAACAAATTAGTATCAGTCTCTGTGTTAATTCCTGGAAGATTCCTTGAGGTTCTTTCAGAGCTGCTACTAATTCAGAAGTGAAATCTTATTGTGTTCATGATATTCAACAAGGAAAAAACATATGGCTGCAAAGTACATAGCACTACAATGAGAGACAGATGATCAATTCATGGCAATTAGTAGATTGGTCATTCACCTTCAAATAAGGAAATGAAACTTAAAAGAAATATCAATACCCAGAGGACAGAACAATTTACTGTGCAATATTTTATGAGTCTTATATTTCTCATATAGTTAAGTTTATTATTACTTTGTGGCAGAGTAAGATAGATTAGAGAAATAGCCTGCCCTATGTCATGGCAGAGAAGAAAGAAATAGGTAATTATTATTTATAGAACCTATAACACCTATAACATACTATGCGATATGCTAAATATTTTATATTCGAGAGAGTCAGTATAATCTTAAAAGTTTATGTAGGCCATTACTGCACATAATAACCCAGGAGGGGCTTAAAACTATTGGTAATATTTTACAGCAAAAAAAAAAGAAAAAAAAAAAAGAGCAAGTGGAAACTTGGAAATTCTGAGCCTGTAACCATATAGGAATGTGTTTATACAAATTTATTTTACCAAAACTCTATGCAAGTATTTGGTTACAGAGAGAAAAGGGAGTCATTTCCAGCAACACACTGTAGTTGCTATCCTTACAGGAAAACAATAGTCTTGCTACGAAATACACAGAAATGGTAGATGACACATAGCTAACATTCTAAAGCAAAAAGAATTTTGCCTGTTTTGTTCAATGCTACTGAACAAAGGAGTTGAAAGCTTATGTCTACATGAAAAGTTACACATGGGTACTTATAGCAGCTTTATTCATAATTGCATAACTTGGAAGCAAATAAGATATCCTTCAATAAGTGAATGGATAAATGAACTGTGGCACATTCAGGCAATGAAATGTCATTTAACGCTGAAAAGAAATAATGAGCTATCAAGCCATAAAAGACATGAAGGAAACTTAAATGCATATTGTCAAGTGAAAGAGGCCAATTTGAAAAGGCGAATATACTGTGTGACTTCAACCATATGAAATTTCAGAAAAGGAAAACTATGGAGACAGTAAAAAGATCAGTGGTTGCCAGAACTTGGGGGAGAAGGAGGGATGAATAGAGCACATAGGATTTAGGTGGAGCAGAGAGAATTTACTCTGTATAATACTATTACCGGTGAATACATGTCATTATGCATGTGTCCAAACCCACTACAGTGCAACAACAAAAATGAACCCTAGTGTAAACTGTGGACTTTTGGTGTGAATAATGTGTCAGTGTAGGTTCATCACGCCACACCAGAGATGAATGTTGATAATGGGGCTGCTATCACGTGGGAAGGGAAGGGTGTATATCAGAAATCTGTGTACCTTCAACTCACTTTTGCTGTGAACCTAAAACTGGTTTAAAAGATAAAGTTTATTAAAAATATCCCCCAGACCCTGCTCACGCTCTCTCTCTCTCTCTCTCCTAGAAATAAATAAAACATTAAAAAAATATTAAAAAAAAATGGGGCGCCTGGGTGGCTTAGTCGGTTAAGCGTCCGACTTTCACTTAGGTCATGATCTCGCGGTTCGTGGGTTCAAGCCCCGCGTCAGGCTCTGTGCTGACTGCCGGCTCAGAGCCTGGAGCCTGTTTCAATCTGTGACTCCCTCTCTCTCTGACCCTCCCCTGCTCACGCTGTCTCTCTCTCCCTCCTAGAAATAAATAAAACATTAAAAAAAATATTTAAAAAAATATCCCCCAGAATGATAACCACTCCAAAATGTGCATTATATTTATTCAAATAACATGCTACGTATGTATAAACATGCAGATAAGAATTGGAACAGTAGCCACTTCTAAGGAGAGAAGAATACAAATATGCTTCAATTATAACTGTAAAGATGAAATTTCAAAAGCTGGGTGGTGGTTTTCTGTGTGTTTACTGCTGCATCATTGGCTATATGTTTTGGATTCCTGAAAAATACGCAAACACAATAATGAGAAACATAGAATATACTGAGGATTATATATGTGGAAATAGAAGGCTGTAAATGAAATACCCATAGTTAGCACCTGGTGGCTGGTCGGTTAAGCGACGGACTCTTGGTTTTTGCTGAGGTCATCATGATCTCACAGTTCATGAGTTGGAACCCCGTATCAGGCTATGCACTGATGGTGCAGAGCCTTCTTAGGATTCTTTCTTGCTCTCTCTTAAAATAAATAATAAACTTTAAAAAATAAATAAAATACCCATAATAAAAAACTTCCATCCTCAACACATATTATTATGCAAAGTCCATTCTATGGTTAACCATAGCCAGGGTCCTTTCATTCTCTTTCCCTCTTATTCTGCTTACCTGGCTTACCTGATCACAGTCTCTTTCTACACTTCCCCATATACTACTCCTTCCTTAATTATCTCAGGATGTTTAGTCTGTCTCTATACCTTCTTCAAAATGTGTGCACCCAAATCTACTATCGAGTTCAGCAAACAGATAATACTATAAATAACAGTCCCCATTTTTACCCATACACATACATACACACATTCCCACACATGCACACACACAGTGCTTATTTATGAAAATTAAAAATATTTATGTATATATTCTGTTTACATATAAAAGAAAATGGATCTTTTGCAATGCAAAGGAACATTTTATATTATTCTTTTTTCCCCAGTGTCTAGCAAATAGCTCAGTATGTGGCAAGACCTACCAAAGAAGAAGTCCCCTGATATTTTTGGCATGGCCCGACAGACCAGTGCCTTGACAAGCTGGCTGCCTGAAAGGCCTGTTACATCCACGCACAGAGTAAATTACTCTAGTTTTTTTTTCTTTTAAATACATGTACAGAAATTAGTTCAGGAAGAAAGAAAACATTATAAGTCATGGTAAAAATATGAAAGAAGTTGGGTTGGGGGAGAAATGCTGCTCAGATAAACCTTATCAGTTACCATAGAAAGCAGTCTTCTTTAAATTTTATTCAAAAGAGTACTAAAATAATTTATTATTGAAGCTTAAAATAAAAGAGATTTACATAATATGCTAAAGCTGTGAATAAGAGAGAGTTCATATACAAGCAGGCTGTCATAATTATGTTTGCTTTTAGAATGCATGTTCCTACAAAACAATAATCATGCAGACATTTGTGCCACTGGCTGTTTTCCTGATTCTCTTAACTCCACCCCCATCTTTGACTGCCACACACCAAGTGAGGACCTCCAGCAGCTCTTATTTCCTGGCAGTGTATTGTTTTGTGGCACTCAGAAACTGCTTTTGGTGTTTTGTTGTTGTTGTTTATTTTCATTTTTGTTATTTCTCTCAACATCAACCCACAGGTACATGGTGTCGAGTTAGGTAAATTGGTGATACAAAATAGATTCTAGTTTAATTAAGAGGCATTTGCTAAGCCTTCTGTTGGCCTCCTTTGCCCAAAGGCTGTCTACTCAAGAACACCCTCTCTTAGAGGTGAAATACCTACAAATTATATGTTAAGTAGTAAAGACTGAGCACACTAAACTACTGAACATTATTATGTCTCCTGGAACTTTCACCAAGAAGTTAGCTTAATTTAATTTAGAATTTGAATAATTTTTATGGATCTCTTTCAATATTTTCCCACCATTCTCTATTTTTTGGCTTTGTTTTCAGTTGTAGTTATTTTAAGAGATTAATAATTAGATTTTGTCCACAGAATATACTTTTCCCTATACATATACATATATATGTATAAATATGTATGTATATATATGTATATATATATGTATTTTACAAGCATGTGAAAAAAAGTATGAACTGCTGGCTGAATTTTAAGGTATTTTGAAGAAAGAAACACTGAATATTCTTATCCAACAGGGATATTTTGCTAATATATGAAGAAAAAGTGTTTGGCTTCAGCACCTAGGAAGATATTTTTGGATGATTTGAGAACACTGAGGAAAGTGAATAGCAAATGCACAAATTGACTTTTGGCTGATGTACTTATATTTTCTAAATATGACTCTTCCTGCTCTTTAGAAAATGCCATTTTATGAACTGAATTTGAACTCAAAAGGTTAGCTCATTAAAGGTTAGATCACTACCCAAAAGAGTTTAAGAAAATAAAAAACCTCTGTGTTGTATATATCATAACTCAGACTAAAACGGAAAATAGTGCAATTTAAGGAAATATTTCAATATCCCATGTCCTTTTTACCAATTGCTTTGTTTACTAGATTCTCTTTTAAGTGTGTCTATGAACTAATTTGAAGCATATTCAGAATTAGATTTAAATCACTTCAAATATTTTTCCTAATTGCAGCAACTACATGTACTATTCTGATAAAGCCAAATAATATATAGCTAATGTCATTATAACCTATTCTCTAAACACCGTTTTGAGAGACAACATGGAAAGTATAGTCTTTTCATGACATTAGAGAAAAAGACCCATTACACTTCTGAGAACTCAGAACATAAGATTTGGCCTAAAAGAAAAAGATGTTAACAAACAACTTTACCCTGGGATTATATATTTATTGGTCTCTTTAACTTCAAATGAGGTCAGAGGTATTAATTTCTGTGCACTGTACCCAAGTGTACATGGATTATGGATTATATTTGTAATTTTCTAATATTATGATATGAAAATCTTTTTAAATGTTGCTCCTCACATTTTGCCAAATCAAATATGGTACACCAGTTGGACGGTTCTGCCCTGATGTAGACAGGTACAGACTGGTACACTCAGTGACAAAATAAGAGGCCAAGAGGCAATTTCTATTTCAATAAAAATGAAATTCATAGTCACAAGGGGAAATGTTACAAAAAACATAGGAATGGGTAAACTAAATATTAAGTTGAAATATAAAACACAGAACTGCTTCATTGTCTTCAACAAGGTTCCCTAGGATCCCTTGGCTTCTATGTTCTTTATGTCTCCTTTCCACATTTTCTTCCCAAAATCTTATTTTTGTTTTGTCTGGTTTTTTTTTTCTGTTGTCTTTTTTTTTTTTTTTTTTTTTCCAGTTCATGTAAGTAGCTTTTGGGAATAGCATGTCTTTTCTTTTTCATATCTTCTTGTAACAGTAGATTTTAAAGTCCTGCTTCTTACACGAGCCTTCCTAGATTGGAAAGAAGTTAGAAAGAACATGTTTATTTACCTTTTCCTAATTATTCAGCTGCATGACAACCAATAAGGTAAATATCTCATTTTTAATTATTAGTGATATCAGCTTCTCAAGTTGATGGTTCTCAGCTTGTTATGAAATTTTTGTTTTACTTTGTGTTGTCCTAACAGGGCATTAACATCCCTTTAATTTGGGAGTCTCAATCTTAAATGCTTTGAGAGACCAAGCAGGTCAGTCCATACAGATGTATACAGAGTGGTGCAAAACCTGGAGAATTAGAACTTGATGCTTTTTCTAAAATTTTTCAAATTCAAATACCTCGAAAACATTATACTAGACAAATCAAACATAAAGTACTTTACAAATTTTTATACCTCTAGTATAATTTATAGAAGAACAAATAGACCCATATGCAATTTAAAGTAGACACAAACAAACACTAGTTTGCTTACCTCAAATAACTAAAACTTAAGTTGAAAAGTATCTTTTTATGTTATGGTAAAGACCTTTCATCAATGTTAAAATTAAAACAAAGTGTCCCATATGATGACATATAGTTCAAACCAAAAATGATTTGAATATTAAGTTATAGACTCTAGTTTGATTTGCATGATAGAAAAAACTGGCAAAAAAGAAAAAAAAATCTATTGAAATAGATTAAATGTGGGAGAAATTTTAAGTTAAAAAAGTATTTTTTTACAAAATGGGTACTAGCTTTATACCTACAAAAGCATATTATTGATACTGAACAGTAGCAAAGGGTCAGGAAAAAAGAGAGTTCTGATTAACCCAACATTTACAATCAAAGATAGAGTATCATTTTTGCCCAAGATTAAGTGCTACAGTTAAAAACCTAAAGCGGTATCTTTTGCATGTGTATAATGTCATCTAACGGTGAGTCAGGTTTGTCTTTTAGGCAACATTTGCACAAACTAGAAGATACTATCAACAGTAGTGTCTGCCAATAAGAAGGAAAAATAGAGAAAAAAATAAACCAAAACAGTGGTATGATCTCCTCAAAATCCTAATCTAAAGGATGGCTTCTCAGGAGGAGAGCAGAGGAGTGTCAGAAACACATTAGGGCTTTCTCAGACTTTTTAAGCAGAGGCAGTATTCAGCCAGGAAGCATCTGTGGACTTGCTGGCAGAGATAAAGAAAGTTCAGAGCTTCTATTTGGCACTGATACATTGAACATCGTCCCTATGTCTGTTTAAGCCTTCACTAATCACATATACTCACATGTAAGCTCATGATTAAGCTTATATGTGCTCTCATGTCTTCATGCAAACATGTTACTCAAACATTCTCACACATGCACACTCCACTCACATTTATCCACATGGTCTTTCACATACACATCTGTGTGTTCAATCACACTACCACTCCAATGTTAGTAGAGAAACACAGATCCAAATTCTATTAAAAAATACTTGCTCAGAATTTCCCTTTGAAGAAAAAGAATAAACATCTTCAATTGCCAGCAGGTGGATTATAGACTTAATATTTACATGCTGAGGGGTTTGCCATTACTGTAATATTTGCCAGCATTTTTCAGTCTATATTGAGCCACTTCCTTCTATTTGGGACACAATTCCATTTTCCAAATTTGGCTTACTTCAACTTATTTTAGGAACACAATTATCCATCAAAATTAGGTAACTTTACAATGATATTCATACAAATTACAATGTTTGCATATTGAATTTTCCTTCTGATGAGGAAAGAGTTAAGATGGAGGAGTAGCATGGAGACTCTGAGCTTGTCTCATCCTCAGAATGCAGCCAGATCAGCACCAAACCATTTTGAACACCTAGGAAATTGATCTGAGGGTTAACACAACAATCAACATAACTTGAGCCACAGAACTCAGCAGGTATGCGGTGCAGAGAGGAGAACTGGGGGAGAGAAAGCCATGGAGGGTAGGGAGTGATTTTTGTGAAGAGACAACAGAGAAAGGAAAGGGAGAGAATGCAGCACACCAGTATCTAGCAAGAAAAGCACTCCCCTGAAAATAACTGGAGAGAAAGGGAGAGAAAGAGAGAAAACACTCACAGGGAACTGAACAAGAAATCTGTTCCTCAAAACCATTGACAGGAAGAAAAGAGAGGGTTTCAATACCACGAGGATTCTATAAACAGTGGAGCACAGAGTCTGAAGTTTAGGAGCTCAGTGCCTGGTGGTGCTCTGGTGAGGAAGCAGAACAAATCCCCAGGAGAAGGCACCGGAGTCTGAGTGGCCCATGTACCATTTGGGGAGAAGAAACTCCCCTGCTTGGAGTGTATTTGATAGAGGTCATATGGCCTCCCTACAGGCAAAGGTCCCAGTGGACCCTGGAGAGCAGCAATGTTTGCTGGTATTAGGACAAAGACATCAGAGTACAGTGAAACCTTCTGCCTGCTGTATGTTGTAGTTTGCCATAATCTCTGAATTTATGCCACTGCACAATCAGACAAACATTTTCTAGAGCGACCCTGCACCTGGTCATTGCTCAGCAAGACCTTTCCCCAGAGAGTCAACGTGGATCCTAACTTCAGGGGTCTCTGAAGCATGCGGTTTTGAAACACAACCCCACCTGAGATAAAACTCTAGAGGGAGGTGTGACCTGGCAGGCAGACAGTTTAGACACATACAGGGTAGAGGCAGAGAGTGGACAGAGACCCAAGACAAAGAGGGGTGCTTGATCCTTGGTCAGTGAGAGGCAAAATTCCTGTGTCAGAGACTAGGAAGCTAGGTAAAGCTATTTCCACCTCTACCAAGTGCACACATGCATGTACCTTCGTATGCACACTGCATTCATCCACCCCAATAAACTAAGCACTACTGAGTGGAGAACAGAACCATTACACCAAGTCCTGCACAACTATGCCCTCCAAGTACATCTGTTAGAAGAACAGCACAAGTCACTCCACCTACTTTTGTGCAGATTATAGAAGGCTTCATAGTTACAGTTCTAGGGGAAACTGGATGTAACTTTATTCAGGTTTCATTCTGTTTGTTGATTCATTTACATATTCATTTTCTTTGCTTCTGTTTTTGCTTAAATTGTTTTCTTTCTTTTTCTTTTATTCCCTTTCTTCCTCATTCTTAGATATAGAAAGAGAAATATTTATTTTTATTTTTTACTTTATTTTTTATGTTTATATTTTTTATTCTATTTAATTTTCTTTTTTTAATTTTATTTTATTATTTAAATTGTTTCTTAATCGTTAAATTTTTTCTTACCTTTTTTCTTTTCTTTCCCTTTTTTCTCTATTCTATCAAGCTTCCTTCAAAAAGCATACCAAAACACACCTAGAATCTTTTGTTTGAATTTTTTGTTTTTAATTTGTTAATTTTAGTTTTTACATTATTAATTTTTTTCTTCCTCTAAAATGACGAAACAAAGGAAATCACCCCAAAAGAAAGAAGAGGAAGAAATGACAGCTAGAAGCTTAATCAACACAGATATAAGCAAGATGTCTGAAATAGAATATAGAACCAAAATAATAAGAATACTAGCTGGGGTTGAAAAAAAAACATAGAATCCTTTCCTGCGGAGATAAAAGAAAATCTATCAGGACAAAATTAAAAATGTTATAACCAAGATGCAATTTTGAATGGATGCCACTATGACAAGGATGAGTGCAGCAGAGCAGTGAATCAGCAATTTAGAAGATAAAATTATGGAGATTAATGAAGCAGGAAAAAAAATAAGGAAGCAAAGGCAAAAAAATCACGATACAAGACTTAGAGAGCTCAGTGACTTATTAAAAAGGAATAACATCCAAATCATAGGAATCCCATAAGATGAGAGAGAAAAAGGGACAGAAGGTTTATGTGAGCAAATCACAGCAAAAAAAACTTTCCTAATCTGGGAAAGGACACAGATATCAAAATCCAAGAAGCACATTGAATTCCCATTAGATTCAACAAAAACTGACCATCGACAATGCATACCATTCACAAAATACACAGACAAGGAAAGAATTATGAAAGCAGCAAGAGAAAAAAGTCCTTAACCTACAAGGGAAGACAGATCAGGTTCATAGCAAATCTATTCACAGATACTTGCCAGGCCAGAAAGGAATGACAGGATATATTCAACATGCTGAATCAGAAAAATATGCAGCCAACAATTCTTTATCCAGCAAGACTGCCATTCAAAATAGAAAGAGAGATAAAGAGATTCCTGGACAAACAAAAACTAAAGGAGTTTGTGACCACTAAACCAGCCCTGCAAGAAATTTTAAGGGGAACCCAGTGAGTGGAGAAAAGATGAAACAAAACATAGAAAGACCAAAAGCAACAAAGACTAGAAAGGATCAGAGACTATCACCAGAAACACCAACTCAACAGACTATTATAGCACTAAATTCATATCTTTCAGTACTCACTCTAAATGTCAATGGACTAAAGGCTCCAATCAAAAGACATAAGATATCAGAATGAATAACAAACCAAGAGGTGTCTCAGCTGGTTAAGCATCCAACTTTGGCTCAGGACACGATCTTATGTTCCATGAGTCCGAGCCCTGCACTGGACTCTGTGCTGACAGCTCAGAGCCTAGAACCTGCTTCGGATTCTGTGTCTCCTTCTCTCTCTACTCCTCCTCCCTCTTAAAAATAAATAAACATTAAAAAAAAAAGAAAAAAACAGGGGAGCTTGGGTGGCTTAGTTGGTTAAGCGTCCGGCTTTCGCTTAGGTCATGATCTTGTGGTTCGTGGGTTCGAGCCCCGCGTCGGGCTCTGTGCTGACTGCCAGCTCAGAGCCTGGAGCCTGTTTCAGAGTCTGTGACTCCCTCTCTCTCTGACCCTCCCCTGCTCATGCTGTCTCTCTCTCTCCTAGAAAATAAATAAAACATTAAAAAAAAGAAAAAAAAAAGAAAAAAGAAAAAGAAAAAAACAAGGCCCATCTATATGCTGCTTACAAGAGACTCATTTTTAGTCCTAAAGATACCTGCAGATTGAAAGCAAGGGGATGGAGCATTATCATGCTAATGGTTGTCAAAAGAAACCTGGAGTAGCCATTCTTATATCAGACAAACTACATTTTAAGAGTCTCATGCTCTACCGACTGAGCTAGCCAGGCAGTTTAGACAAACTACATTTTAAAATAAAGACTGTTACAAGAGATGAAGAAGGAAATTATATTGTAATTAAGGGGTCTATCCACCCAAAAGATCTCACAATTGCAAATATTTATTTCTCCAACTGGAAGCATACAAATATATAAATCAATTAATCACAAACAAAAAGAAATTCTTGATTATAATACCATAATAGTAGGTAACTTCAGTCCTCCACTTATAGCAATGGGTAGATTATCTAAGCAGAAAATCAACAAGGAAACAATGGCTCTGAATGACACACTGGACCAGATGGACTCAACAGATGTATTCAGAATATTTCATTCTAGAGCAGCAGAATACACATTCTTCTAAAGTAAACATGGAACATTCTCCAGAATATCACATACTGGGTCGCAAATCAGCCCTAAACAAGTACAAAAAGATCGAGGTCATACCTTGCATATTTTTAGACCACAACACTGTGAAACTAGAAATCAACCACAAGAAAAAATTTGGAAAGACCATGAATACTTCAAGATCAAAAAGCATCCTACTAAAGAATGAATGGGTTAATCAAGAAATGAAAGAGGAAATTAAAAAGTACATGGGAGCCAATGAAACTGAAAACACAACCCCAAACCCCTGGGATGCAACAAAGGTGGTCATAATAGGGAAGTATATAGCAATCCAG
Source organism: Crocuta crocuta (assembly GCF_008692635.1). Classification (NCBI taxonomy): domain Eukaryota; kingdom Metazoa; phylum Chordata; class Mammalia; order Carnivora; family Hyaenidae; genus Crocuta; species Crocuta crocuta. The sequence goes on along the minus strand of NW_027530575.1, from coordinate 1,869,663 downwards.
CCCTTCCTAAGGAAGGAAGAAAGGTCTCAAATATATAACCTAACCTTACACCTAAAAGAGCTGGAAAAAGAATAGCAAATAAAGCCCAAAAAGAGCAGAAGAAGGGAAATAATAAAGATTAGAACAGAAATCAATGCTATCAAAATTAAAAAAAAAACACAAAACAATAGAACAGATCAATGAAATCAGAAGCTGGTTCTTTGAAAGAATTGACAAAATGCATAAACCCCTAGCCAGATTGATCAAAAAGAAAAAAGAAAGGGCCCAAATAAATAAAATCACAAATTAAAAAGGAGAGATCACAACCAACACTGTAGAATTTTCTATCTGAGACATTATCAATATTAAAATAGATAATTTTTATCATTAAAGATAAAAACCTTTCTCTCTCTAAAAACTACTCATCTAATGCACTGTCTTTGACCATACGGAAAGTGTTATTATCTTTTTAAAATTTTTTAAATGTTTTATTTATCTGACAGAGAGAGAGAGAGAGACAGCGTGAGCAGGGGATGATCAGAGAGAGAGGGAGATACAGAATCTGAAACAGGCTCCAGGTTTTGAGCTAGCTGTCAGCACAAAGCCCAACGGGGGCTCGAACCCACAAACCGCGAGATCATGACCTGAGCCGAAGTTGACGCTTAACTGACTGAGCCACCCAGGAGCCCCTGAAAGTGTTATATCTTAAGAAAAGTAAAAGCAAATGGAATATGGGGATTTTAATCTTTGAATTGAAGAGGGAAAGAGAGCGTACTTTTTCTGAGATCTAGGTAATGTGTTGGACCTGCAATAGGTACAATATATACATACTCTTATTTAGGAAAGCAGGGCTTTATTCTTCCACCTGGGGCAAGCACCAATCCAAACTTGAGGGCCAGTTAATTGCTCTAGCTCAAAGCTAAGTCCTTTAAAATTATAATAAAATTATTTATTAATATCACAATTTTATTGATAAAATAATATTATTATAAGTATTATGGTCTATGACAGGGCCTGTCCTTTCTCCAGCAGGTTTTAACATAGTCCAACATTTATTTTTCTTTTATTTAATCTTATATCTAATTCTCTTTTTAGGCATTAGACCAATAAAAGCTACATGTCATTAGCTTTAAGTGCCATGCTTCACTACAACCCAATGAAAAATAATTAAATATTTTATAGCCACTATTGTTTATCAAGTTTTTCCACAAACATTATCCTTTTCATCTTTATGTAACTAAGATCTACAATATTCAAAGAATTGTGGAAGACCTTTTGAGTTTAGAATTGCCTGGTTAAAGAAAGAGGGGTAATTTTTGGAAGTTTAAGGAGCTCGCTGTTTCTCCTTCAACTTCTGAATTGACAGTCACAAGTATCACACAGATGGAGATCAAAATATGTTATACTATTGGTAAAAGCTGAATCGGAAAATTTGTCTTAGACAAATTTCTATCTAGACACAAGGAGAGCTCTTAACACTTTATTGCTGAATAGTGTCCAGATTGTTCCCTGAGTCGTAAGTATAGCCTGAATTGCAAATTCCTGCATTAGTACAGTCCAGAAGCCCTATTTTGGAAAAAAGAACACATATTCAGAGAAGAAGCCACTCCAAAAAATGAGGATCCAGAAACCCTTAAACACTCTGTGATGTAAACCAAATATTTGTCTTCCCCCAAACTTCATAGTTTCAAACTGAATGTCAATGTGGTGATATTAGGAGGTGGGGCTTTTGGGAGGTGATTATATTATGAGGGCAAAGCCCTCGTGAGTGGTACCTGTGCCCTTATAAAAAAGACTCCAGAGAGTTTCTTTGCCGCTTCTAACATAAGGTTATGGTGAAAATAGGGCTATCTATGAACTAGGAAGCAGTCTCCCACCGGACACAAGAAAGGGCCAGCTCCTTGATCTTGATCTTTACAGCTGCCAGGACTGTGAGAAATAAGTTTTTGTTGTAAATAAGCTAACCAGTGTGTGATATTCCATTATGGCAGTCCCAATAGACTAAGAAATATAAGAACTTCTGCCTCCCAGACTCATCAATTGACTAAGTTGTCCCTTCAACGGCAGGTAGGAACCTTCCATGAGGTTGCAAAAAGAAGACAAGATATCTTTTCTACTTGATGACTGACTATTTTAAATGTGTTGTTGTAAGAATTAAATAATCTGCTTTATAGTAAGCAATTAGCATTAGTAAATGTTAGTTAGGAAATGGCAATTATTTTTTAATAGGCAGTATGGCCTTTGGTGCAGGAAAACACAGTTTGGAAAAAAGTAGATTTTTAATTCAGTATTTTTTTCTTTACTGTTTGACCATGAAAAAGTCAGAAAATTTTTTTCCATTTATGAAATTGGGAAATAACTTCCAAAGGATTTGTGAATATTAAAAAAAAAACAGAGAAGATATATGTAATTCATTGAAGCTGCAACCTGACATAAACTCATCAATGGTAGCAATTATTTTGGCCTATGTTTAAATTTGGAAGTCTGCCTGTAGAGTCAGGTATCATTTGTTCATTCATCATAAATTTTTATATATTCTTAGATCAACTACTATTCAGCAGGCACTGTTCTGGGCATATGAGTTACGATAGGAAAATAAACACTAAAAGACCCCAGCCCTAGAGAAATTCAGATGACAGACAGATTTAATTGTTAGCTATCATAAATATAAATGGAATATAAATATACAAAAGATCTCATTCCATTCTTCAAATAATCAAGATTACCCTCTGGTAATTTTATATGGATAGTAGACTTCATTTTCCTCAAACACATACCAGAAAGATTAAACAAACACACATGAATACATGCATGCTTCTGCACACACACACACACACACACACACACACACATGAGTACAGAATGAAAAACCATGAAACTAAGACTCTCCTTATCTGCTTTTGGTAGAAGTGGGTAGATTTTTTAAAAAGTGAAAAGTTTTTATGGTTCTAGCTAAGACTGAAATTCAGAAATACATGTTGTAGCCAGGTGCCAAATAGATAGTGAAAGTAAAAGACCTCCTTTGCCCAGAGAAGTGAAATTAGACCAAAGCAATAGGCTGAACAGCAAAGATATTTATTCCTAGTTGAAATATTCAGCAGCAGCAGTTCTATAAAGAAATTCCAGCGCATAGGAAGAACAATGGGATGGATATCACCACAGATAAGTCAATGTGGTAGCAAAGCAGATAGAAAGCCATAGCTAATAGGGGATTTTAAGATAGTAGCAGTATGTCCTCAATTCTGATTAATTTTGTACAATTTGCAGACATTTGTTTATATTCCATATCTTATGTTTTACCTGCTTTACCAAACTTATAATAAATAATAAGAGCTAAATAGCCTCTAAACAGTTTTGTCTCTAAGAATATGAGATTCTGTCTTTAGAAAGTGGATTTAAAATGCATATACATCTGTTTATTTAGATCTTGCACCTTTTTTTACTAAATGTCATTTTGAGAATTGTATAAATTTTACCAAAACAAGTTTCTTTTGTCATTTCTGTTCCTAGTTGATTATTGCTAGTACAGCCAACTAAGAATATTTAGAGGTTTGTTTTTTTTTTTCCTGGAAAGTAAACAACACTACTTTTATTCTCCTTTACTTTTGCACTAAAAAGATGACAGTTTCTTTCTACCTCTTAACAGGCTAAGGACATTATTTCTTTCTGTCTTCAAGAAAAGGGAAATTAGGGTTGCTTGAGTGGCTCTGTCAGTTAAGCATCTGATCTCACAGTTGGTGAGTTCAGGTCATGATCTCACGGTTCATGAGTATAAGCTCTGCTTTGGGCTCTACTGACAGCTTGGAACCTGGAGCCTGCTTCAGATTCTGTCTCTCTCTGTCTCTCTGCCCCTTCCCTCTTTGTGCTCCCTCTCTCTCTCAAAAATAATAAATATATAAACATTTTTAAAAGCAAAGGGAAACTATACTTTTTGTTTTTACTCATTAATGATTTAAGAACATTGCTTTAATAATCTATTGAAGTCTATGAAAAACAAAACAATAATGTTTTGTTTTTTGAGGGAATAAAAAGAACAGGTATTTAGTGAGACAGTGAAATAAATACAAGAGAGGAAATCTGAGTACAGGGGAGAAGAAAAAGAAGTGAACTACATTAATGGTAGTATTTACCAACTGGGGGGCTTTGCTATTTATATAGAAGTTACCTAAGAAAGGATAAGATCAGCTGCCAGTTGAGTAAATCTAGGACACTTTCTGAGAAAATGGTTCACATGACTATTAGCCCTAGGAGCTGAGACATCTTTCACTAATGTGCCAGTCCTCACTTGACTTGAGAATTTCCCACCACCTGCTTCCCAAATCTCTGTCAGTTGACTCTCCATCAATATCCGAAGAAGCCCCCCCTCCAACTGCATCCATTAACTTGTTTATTACCTGTCCGTTGGAAATGAACCTGTCTATGCCATGCTTAGATTCTGCTGTGTCTTATTTTTATAACCAGATGTGAACCCTATCCCTCTAATATCCAAAAGAGTCAACAACCTCAAAAGGAGGTAGAACCCTGTGGACCTACCGGGATGTCTGGAGAAGAACTAAAACTGGCTTTTGGAGGTAAGATGAAGGGAATAAAGGATACCTCATTACATTAGCACTTGAAAGCAAACAAACAGCAATTGTAGAGCCTCCAGCCATTTTACCAACCTATTCTTCATTACAGACATCATCTAAGATACTGTGGACTAATCAAATTACTACTGCCTCCCAGGAACATAGTCCAAAATACCCAGAATTCATTGTCAATTTAATTAAGTGCCAGGTGGAGCACAACAGAAAGCACTTGCAGATCTAGCCATTTATGAACCAAAGACTTAAATCTTTGGCTTCTTTGGTCCAAAGAAGACAAGAGTAGGATTTGCTGCAGCTCTGGGGGATGGGAAGGAATGGGAACCCTTTCCATATTGGTGCAAGACCACTGAGAGTGGCACCCAACACTGGGCCTGCCCTTTGCAGCTGTGTGTCTTAGGAAAATACTTTTTTTCCCCTGATGATCATAACAATTAAAATAGGAGCAACAAATCAGTCAGCAGTTTGTAAGTTTGATTTGTGATTGTATTTGATTACATTTCAGTAACAGGCATGAGAGACAGGGCACTGTATTCCCTTTTTAGGACTGAAATATCTTCACAGAAATATCTTCCCTCTTTCACAGAAATAGCTCATATGGTTGTGCAAATAAAACTTGTGTAATATTAAAAAAATATATTATTTGGTTTTCTGAACTTGACTGTCAAATCAGATTCCACAGAATAACAGTGTTCAACTATCAGCTCTAACAGCGCACATTCTCAGTTTTGAAGTTCAGTGAATTTGATTGACCTGATTTGGGTATTCACTAGCCAGGCACGGTGGCCAGGGATGAAGTCAAATTTATCAGAACCATAGATACTGAGAATACAGAGGTTATAGATTCCCACATAGACATCCTTTAATTTAAATAATTTTTTAAAATGTTCTCAACAAATGGTAGATAAACCAAACCCCAGGAAATAAAAACTTAAAGTCATTAAAATACCAAATGGAAATACAAAGAATTAATGATATATTAATTAGAATCACATTTAAAATTTTTATTAAATGTCTCCAAAGTTCATGTGGAAATTAAATGCAAACAAGAAAATCTTGAAAAAGTGGAATAACAACTTGCCATAGTTGACATTGAAAATCATTATAAGTCACCATAATAAAACATAGTATAGTATCAGTAGAGAGAGAGAGGCAAATAAGTATGTGGAACAGAATCTAGAAATAGGTCCAATTAAGATATAAATGAGGGAGGTAACATGACAGTAAAAGGAAGGAATAGATTATACAGGTAAATTAAATGGGCCAGCAGATGATTCATTTGCAAGAAAATAAATTATATCCCTACTTTGCACAGTATTCGAAACATAAAAGCAACATAGATTAAATATCTTAAGATAATAACAATAGTAATAGAACAACTAGAGCTAATAATTATTGAGTTCACAATTTTCCAAGCACTGTTATAAGGCATTGCTGTAATCTAGCCAATTAATGTTCCAACTAATTTTATTTTACAGATAAGGGAACTAAAGTACAGAGAATCCAAATATTTCCTGGTAACTATGGAGCAAGAATTTTGAACCAGAGCAGATACTGTGCACTTAATTATTATTCTAAACTATTCATTTAATAAATTATTTAATCATTTATTTTAAATTATTTTATTCTAAACCTATAAAATAGCAAGAAAAACATAATATGAATATCTTAATATCTTTAGTGTAGTAGGAATAGATATTTTTCTGAATGCTGGGATTCAAGAAATGCTGAATTTCTTTATTTTCTCTAACTCAAAATTAATCTACTTGGAAACTTTATTCAGAGTGACTGGAGAGAAGGGATTCTTCTTTTCCTAGAGTCTTTCTTTTTGTTTTTAATGTTCATTAATTTTTGAGAGAGAGAGAGAGCACAATCAGGAGAGGGGCTGAGAGAGAGGGAGATACAAAATCTGAAACAGGCTCCAGGCTCCCAGCCTTCAGCACCAAGCCAGTCGCAGAGCTCAAACCTACAAACTCTGAGATCATGACCTGAGCCAAATTCGGACACTTAACTGACTGAGCCATCCAGGAGCCCTCTTTTCCTAAAGTCTTAAAAGTGACAATCTTTGTATTAGTTTCTATTACTATATAACAGATAGTATCATATACTATACTACTGTATAGTACTATACTATAATATCACAAATTTAGCAATTTAAAAGAACACAAATTTCTTATCTCAGTTCCAATGAATCCTTTGTTCAGGGTCTCACCAGGCTGAAATCCAGACGTTAGTTGGGCTGTGTTATATGGATTGGAGGTACTCTTCCAAGGTCATCCAGTTTGTTGGCAGAAATCAGTTTCTTGCAGCTGTAGAGTCAGGGTTCCTATTTTCTAGTCATCAATTGGGGTCACCCTCAGCTCCCAGAGTTTCCTTTAAGATCCTAGCCAGGTAGCCCTCTGACAGCATCAACACTGATCTTTCTTCTTCAGTGCCAGCAGGAGAATCTCTCTCCGTCCACTAAGATTGTGTCTTTTCTAATAGCACATAACATTCCCCCCCCCACCATGTTGGTCCACAACAAAATCTAAATGAGAGGTTGATTTCTGGGCACTAGGCAAGTTCATCTTTTGGTAGTGTAACAAATTTACAACATAGAAAGTGAGAAAAATGCAAACATTTAGACACCAACTTAAGACAGCAAAGGGATAATACCTCTTTTTCTCTCTAGTTTTTTATATAAATATAATAAATTGTAAATAAATAAATCCTAGATTATCTTTCCAGATAATTAGGGCATATAACTAAAAAGATCAAAGAACTGACTAAAGTAAAAGTATGCATTTAGTAAAAAACACCATAAGTAGTGTTGAAATACAAAGGACAGACCTCTGGGAAAAATATTGCTAGTGTATATGACAGATAAATACAAAGAACAATTTTTAATTAATGGAAACAGCTCCTATAAATTAATAAGTAAAACAGCTTATTTGAAAAGTAGTAAAGGTTATGAACAAATAACTTACAGAATAGAAAATGTAAAAGGGCAATAAACATATTGTAAGATGTCTAGTATTACCAAAAGTCAGGAAAATGCAAATTTAAACCAGTAATGAAATATCATTTGTCACCGTTGCACTTGAAAGGTATAGAAGAACAAATATTTTTACACATTGTTGGTGGTAGTATAAATTATAGAAATTTGAGAACTAATCTGACAGTATTTATTAAAATTTAAAATATATGTGCTTTTTGAACCAGCATTTTCTTCAGTGAAATTTCTCTACAGATATGAAAGCATCAATAATTGAGAGATATAGGAATGAATGCAATTAATATAAAAAATTCTGGTACAATGTTGATACATTGAAGATCTGTATCTTCAGTCAGACCTTCCTCAACCTAACGATTGGGTTATGTTCTGATAAACTCATCATAAGTTGAAAATATTGTAATAAGAAAATGTATTTAATACATCTAACTTACTGAACATCATAATTGGCCTAGCTTACACTAACATGCTGAGAACGAGCCTACAGTTGGGTAAAATCATCTAATGCAATATGAATACCTCATGTACTTTATTGAATGCTGTGTGAAAAACAGAATGGCTGTGTGGGTGCAGGATGATTCTAAGTTTACCCTCGTGATCACGTGGCTGATTAGTAGCTGCGGCTTATTCCCATTGCTCAGCATCATAAGAGACTACTTTATTGCATATCACTAACCCAGAAAAAGATCGAAATCCAAAATTTGAAGTACACTTTCTACTGAATGCATATCACTTTCACAAAATAATAAGTAAATTTGTTATTTGAAATCATAACTTGAACCATTGTAGAACAGGAACCATCTGTATGGAAAAATGGTGGCAGATGCACTGAATTCATTTTATAGAAAACTATAAACTATTAAAAGTAACAAATTAAACATTTATCTAATATATACCTATAAGGAAGGATGTCCATGGCATATTTTTCCATGGGAACAACTAAGTCAAAATGCTTTACATATAATCTCATATTTTTGAAAATGAAACAAATTAAACAAGAGAAACATTTTAATATGTACATATTTGGACAAAGGTACCATTTTGGAAAGATATAATATATACCAAACACAAGCAATTTTTGTTCTATTTCTCTATATTCAACCAGTATAAGTGCTTTTAATTTTTGCAGCAATATATTACTACCATGTAAATCTCATTTATCATTAGGTAGATATGACCTTGATGAAAGAAAATGTTTTGTACTATTTCTCTCCTAATGTTTAACATAGTTGCTTTTGGGATTTTACTTTGCATGTATTTTGCTTTTCCTGTCTGCACAAAATAGCTTTCTGACCACAATGCTAATGGCTCTAAGTCACCTAAGACTATTTCTACATTTCCAACTGTATATTGCTTTTGTTTGCTTATTGCTTTCTGCTAAGTAGGTCACCGATACTAAAATAAACTAAGTTGAGAGAACTACTTAATAGTATTGACTATTTCATAAAATATTAGTTTTTGAAAAAGATATACTAAGTATATAGGAGAAGAGAGATGAAACTATTCCATGTTGGATGATTATTTTGTGCCACAAACTTGCTAATTGCTTTCAATGTCCATAAACTTGAAATGTATTCATACAAACTCTTATCTATAGAGCAGTGGGCAGACTTTCCATACAATAAGAAGACTAAGGTAAATAGGGACCAAAAAAAAAAAAAAAACCCCAACAACCCCAGAATAAATGAATTTGGTTCAAAATAGAGTTAAGAGAGAGATCCAGAAGCAACAGGAAGGGACCAAAATCTTTTTATTCTTCCATAAATCATTTATTTTCCCTCCATCAGGTTGTTTCCAATCTCCTTTCTTAAGCAGACCTGAAGTAAAATGTGATTGTGATGCCATCATGATTCTGAAGGCAATGTACAGGATAGTGCCTTACAGAACCAAGTAAGTAAAGTTACATATGTCAGTCCTATTCACAGTCAGCTAAAAACTAATCTAGTTTATTTTCTCTTAACACATTTTACTCCCATTCATAAGATTATTATCAGTGTTCTTTAGCTTTCAACACTGTATTTCATGCATGTAGATTTGACAGTCAAATGATTGTTTTCATTTGTTCTTTCATATTGCGTTAGTCTACTTGGACAGCCATAATAAAATACCATAGAGTGGTTGGTTTACACAGTAGAATTTTATTTTATCTCAGTTCCAAAGGCTAGGAAGTCTAAGAACAAGGTTCAACACGTTTGATTTCTGGTGAAGCCTCTCTAGCTTTAGAAAACCACCTTCCTGCTGTTTCTACACATGTCCTTTCCTCAGTGTGGGAAAATGGAGAAAGAGATCTTTCTTTCTCTTCTTATAAGCCACCTATCCTTTTAGATTAGGATCCCACCCTTATGACTTCATTTAATCTTCATCATTTCCTAAAAGCCTGATCTCCAAATACAGTTATATTGGGGATTAGGGCGTCAAAATATGAATTTGGGGACATAATTCAGTCCACAGAACATATCAATGTTTATTGTTTCATTTATTTATTTCAAAGAAATTTCCAAGTATCAATTACAAACAGGGAAAGTGAAAGATACAGTGATGTATGCAATTATACTATACACAGGATATATTAATGTACACAATTATACTATAATGCAGTCACTTTGTGTAAGTCTATTCACTCATAATTTATTCTTTCATTAAACATTTTAGAAGCCCATTCTAGGCACTATGAAACAGAAAACATCAGAATATTGAGTAAATAATTTTAATTCTTGAAATTTTGGAAAAGTTTGAGATGTTTCTATTGTTAAATCAAATAATTAGCCACTAATATTTTAGACTATCTGTTCTATAGCTGACATCCTAAGATGTTTTGAGGAGTAAAAATGGCAGCATAATATATAGACCTTGCTATTAAAGGCATAACATGCTCATAAATCTCTAATATTGCTGGGAATAATTACTATCTCAGTTATCTATGGGTCACCATAGTACTGTAAAATAAATGCTCAAAAGACTTCCATGGCAATAGACTATTATTTTTACTCACATGTCTGTATCTTAGCAGGTGGGCACCTCTGCTGATTGAGTTGAGTTCAGGAGAGGCCATCCATGCATCTGTGATCTGTTGTCTAACTATTTAGTTCCGCTGATCTTGGGTGGAGTCACACGTGGACTTTCAGCTACAAAAACTGAACTAACTTGATTCTACTTGACACATCTCCTTAGGAAAGATAAGCAGGCTTGGCCTCAGGATGAAAGCAGGAGAGCCAGAGAAAAAGTGGAATAAGTCATGCAAGACCTCTTAATGGTGAGTCTCAGAATTGGCACACAGCATCCTTTCTTAATAGTCTATTAAGTAAAACAAGTTACAAGGCCAGTCTAGATTCCAGGGGAAAAAAAAAAAAAAAAAGAATACATCAGTTGAAATAAAGAACTAAAAATTCACAATGCAAAGAGTGTAGATTTGTTAGGGTAGATTGGTGGGTGAGTGAAAATTTGGGGCCATTTTTATAATCAGTCTATCACACCAGCACACAGTGGAGGGCAGGAGTAAACTTTAATCATTAATCATTTAATGGTAAGAGAAATTACCAAGTGAATCCACAAAGATACCCAAGTTAGTGGGTCACAGATAGTAAAATAAACTAAGTCAAGAGAACTACTTAAAACTTGAATTGTCCTGTTGTCAAGAATGGGTGGAAACAGTTTCAGATTACATACCCCTCCCCCAGGTAGATGCACATGTCTCAGTATTTTCATACATTCTCTAATTACTGGTTGTTCTACTCAACTATATTATGACAAATGTAATATTTACAATTGTGACCTTTCTGTTTTTCCTTTCTCTTCTCAGCAGACACCACAGTTCCATTTCCCATAGTCATCACCCTAGTCAAATCTATCATCATCTCTTGCTTGCACTTGCCTCCTGACTTTGAATACAATTCACTACATGGGAGCCAGGACAATCTTAAACACACACACATGCACATACAATTAAAGTGTTGGCTACTGCTCTTTAATATGTACCATCTTTAACATGGCACTTCATGATCTGATTTTTGCTTCAGTTACTTAAAGGAGCCTTATTCAAATTTCCCTCAGGACATTAGTACATTCTGTTCCTTCAGGGTAACAGACATTTCATATTCATTCTTAATATTTTAGATATATCTATATTTTCCTAATCTTTTCCACTGGCTTGAATAGAAACCCTTCTGTATGTTTATAGAGATCACCATCATTATTAAACAATATTTATTGTAATTTGAAGTTATATTTTTAGGTGATTCTTTGCTCAATATTCTCTCACCCTTTTTCCCACCAAAAATACGTCATACTGTAAGATTCTTTAGAACATAAAAAGTCTGTTTTGCTTAACATTTTATGTGCTAGCCCAATGGCTAATGATGTGAAGAACAAAGGAAAAAGAATAAAATTAAATTTCCTTACAACTTACAGCTCACTGACTGTCCTTGAGACAGGCAGGATGACCTTCCCCAAGAAGCTTAGCTGTCTTGATGTTAATACTTTACTAAGGGCAAAAGGCAACCTTAGCTTAACATTAGCCTGACCTCTAAGATCCTGTAAGTCTCCTTTCACATAAAAAAAATTCCTTTGGAAACTTCCTTTATCTCTAGTTTCCCAAGATATGTGTTAGCAATTATCCTCCAAGTATATGGCCCACTGATATATATTTGAAGGGTCTCATGATTAAGGTTTTACTGGATGGTAGTAAATATCCTTATCCTAACAACAGCTAGCCCCTCCAGGTCCTTGCTTTCAAATTCCTTAGAGACTTACATTATCCATCCCTAACCCCTCCCAGCTTGAAAGTGTATAATCAGCCATTCTTCACAACCCCTGTGCTTTAAGAAAACCACTTTTTTTGCACCAAAGATGTCTCAAGAATTCTTTCTTGATCATTCACTCAGGAGCCCCAACATTTTTACGTCAGCTAACACATAGTAAGCATTCAATAACCTCATTGACTAGATACATAAATTAGTGTATGTATATTCAAGCTTTCAAGATTAGCAACAATAAATTTTCTCTTCTTCAAAGTGGCTTTCAGAACCTAATTGTATGGTAGAAATATTCAGGACTTAACTAAATATCAAGCTACTCCACCTGCTTCTCTGTGCAGTTTCCTGAATCACTGAAAGAAAGTTGCCCTGGACAATTCATACTGGCCGTTTCATAACTGATATAAAATGGAGTATCAGGCCACTGAAAGTTTGAGGTTTATTTGTTACTGAATCATTGTCTAGCCTATTTTGACAAATACAGATGTTAAAATGTATAAAGTCATTAACCGGCTTATTAATAAATAAGTATGCATAGGATTGTATTTGGATCTTCTTTTTTGAAGAAGTAAAATATCTAGGTATATTTTAGATTTTTATTTTAAGTTTCTACTTCACTGGGGTGCCTAGGTGGATCAGTGGGTTAAGTGTCAACTTTGGCTCAGGTCATGATCTTGCAGTTCATGAGTTTGAGGTCCTGCTTTGGGCTCTCTGCAGACAGCTCAGAGCCTAAAGCCTGCTTCGAATTCTGTGTCTCCCTCTCTCTCTGCCCTCACTCACTCATGCTCTGTCTCTCTCTCTTTAAAAAAATAAACATTAAAATTTTTTAAGTAATTAAGTTTCTACTTCATAATCACCAATCTCTAAAGATTACAGTTATAATCTTTAAAAGAATACTAAAGGCCATAAGCACTAAGCACATTTTCTCTGGTTAGAGTCAACAAATATTCTGTGGTAAAGAACTATCAACTTTGCCACAATTGTTATGTTCAGAAAAATAAGTTCATTTAAATCTATGTCATCACTAAAATCTATAATTTTTTAACGTTTATTTATTTTTGAGAGAGAGAGAGAATGAGCAGGGAAGGGGCAGAGGAGAGGGAGACACAGAATCAGAAGCAGGCTTCAGGTTCTGATCTGTCAGCACAGAGCCCAATGCAGGGCTGGAACCCACAGACTGTGAGATCATGACTTGAGCCGAAGTCAGACCCTCAACTGACTAAGCCATCCAGGCTCCCCTAAAATATATAATTTTTCTCCAAAAGCTATTCATTGTGCAACTGTAGTTTAACTTAAAAAAAAAAAAAAACTTAGATGAACCAATGAAAACTCTAGATTTAACTTTCTCCAGACTATGCTATCCTGTCTTTTAAGTTGTCTATCAGGGCTCTCTTCTTTGATTTAGGTTATTTGTGTATTATATTCTCTAATGAGGAATTTACTGTTTTTACTTTCAAATACTATAATTTTGTCTTATTTGACAAATTTACCGCTTAATTAGTGTGCCCATAGAGAAAATCTCTTAAACTCCCCTTCTTTAATTTTCATGTGTAGTACTTTAGTATTTGGCACAGAATCCGTATCTGTAGAAGATCATTTCTTTTCTTTAGCAGCTTATCTTTTCCCTTCTTTACTTCCTATGGTTTTATAAAATACAAAAAGCTGCTTTCAATTATATACTTATAAAACTCTCCAGAACTATTTACGTTTCTGTAATTTGAAATTTCACTTCCCAACTTGAATCCTAGGACCTAGAATTTAATTTCTAGTCTGTGGCTTGCAGTTATCCCTTTAGTCAATATTAAACCTGGTGATAGAGGAGGCAAAAGTGGGGTACAACCAGTTCCACATAAAATTGCATGTTGAATGATTGGCTGGAGAGGGGTAATCTCTGTGTAAATTCTTCCAAAGCACTTTATTTTTTTATTTTTTTTATTTTTTATTTATTTCTAGGAGAGAGAGAGAGAGAGACAGCGTGAGCAGGGGAGGGTCAGAGAGAGAGGGAGTCACAGGCTGAAACAGGCTCCAGGCTCTGAGCTGGCAGTCAGCACAGAGCCCGATGCGGGGCTCGAACCCACGAACCGCGAGATCATGACCCAAGCGAAAGTCGGACGCTTAACCGACTAAGCCACCCAGGCGCCCCTTCCAAAGCACTTTAAAGCACTGTGTTTTATCCAGCTTCAGAAAGGAAGAATTTAAAATTGGTTCTTTAAGATTATATAATGTGTTTAGCATGTCAAAGCACTTTTTCTAGAATTCAATTCTTTTTTAATGAAGTCAAACTTTTATTCGTAAAACCACAATAACTTCTTAGGAATTATTTTTAATGTATTTTTTGATGTGATTTTACAATTAATTACAAGTGACTCTATGAGTTAACTGCCTGTGATTTTGAGCCATATCATTCAAACACATGTTGATTCTAAACAATATATTTACACATGATTAGCCTTTTGTTACAGTCAGTTTTGTTTAAATTAGCTAAGTGAATGAAAGGAAAAGAATTTTAATATTGAAATGTTAAAAAGTGAACCCACATAAATAATAATCTACATTGACATGTAAAGGATAGTTCTTTAAAGTAAGAATTTATTTGTTCTCTTGTACACTGATACCAAAACTCAATATTTAAAAAAAAAGAAAGAAAAGATTTAAATAATTACCTAACCCTTAAAAAAGTCCTCCAATAACACTGTCATCACAGAGCTAGACATGGGGCTCAGTCTAACAAACCATGAGATCATGACCTGAGCCAAAATCAAGAGTCAGTCTCCTAATTAAATGAGCCACCCAGACACCCTGATCATGCTATTTTTGAGATAGGGATTGAGGGGTATCTGGGCAGCTCAGTTCATTGAGCATCCAACTCTTGATTTTGGCTCAGGTCATAATCCCAGGGTTATGGGATTGAGCCCTGTGTCAGGCTCTGTGCTGAGCGTGAAGCCTGGTTGAGAGTCAGTCTCTCTCTTCCTCTTCTCCTCACCCCCATTCACACTTTCTGTCTCTCTCAATTTAAAAGAGAGAGAGAGGGAGAGAGAGAGAAATAGGGATAGAGATAGATAAAGACCTGGAATACAAATGTAGATATGGGTATTATAAATGTAAATGTAGACATTTATGTGCAAAGCCAAGTATCTCAGATATTTGCAAAAACCTTTACCACCACTGGAGATTCCAAAGAGAGAAATTAGTATTGGCTTCACAGAATAAGTGACCTTTAGCAACAGATATACTTATCTGAAGACATAAATGAAAAGTTTAGACAAACTTCATAAAATATTTTCACACTTCATCAATTTGTTATAGTTTCCCAAACAATATCTGTTATTTTAACTGCAGAAATCTTTCTTCCTTTGACCACTAAGAAGACTGACTAGAAATAAATATTATGTTTACTAAATGATGATGATGACAATGATGACAGTGGTCATGACAACAATAATAAAAGTGAGTGTAAAGGCCACTTATAGGCAATCAACATGAACAATGGAAAGCTGAGTAAGGTAGCTGGCCCCACAGTAACCTACTGGCTGAATACAAACAGACCCATTAGGTGACCCACCTCCAAATATCTGTATGCCCTAACCGACCAATGGGTTACTTACAGTAGGACACAGTTACCAAAAAAGGAAAATTCCACATATGCCCATACCTCCTCACCTTCCACCTTTCACTACAGCCCTTACCTCTGCCTCTTGGTAGTCTGCTTTGCTGTCCCTCCCTTGCCTTGCGGCTTATTAAATAAGCTTCTATCTCCTTTGTTCTGCCTTGGGTGAATTCTTTCACTGCCTGTGCTGCCAGCTTCAACCAGATAGGGTCGCCCCATATTTGGGGGCCCCCATCCAATTGGAAGACACTACAATTATAATTTTTTGAGCCTTTAACTCTATACTAGAGACAGATTATTTTTAACCTGTGTAATCTCCATTCACACAGTAGGAGAATAGAATCAAAATTTTTCAAATGAGGGAACTGGAGCTTTTCAAGGTTTTAAACCTTGTCAACATTTAAATGATTGCCGGGAGCCGCACCGGCCTCTCTGGATGGCAGTCACAGCAAGGATATGGTAGCGTTTGCACAGCTCCTGCCATGAGAAATGAAAACTGGTATCTCCTTCTGCTACTACTGGCTCATGTTGGAAATGAGGCTGCTGGCATTGACCAGGCCTCACAATATTCCAGATCAGACCGATATTCCCCACACAGATTCCTCATAAGGAAAGACGTGTCCCTGCCTTTTCCAAAGAGATTGTAGATGAAAACATTGTGGATAAAAGGCTCTTCCTATGGGCCTCGCAGATCCAAGACTTAACATAATAAAAGGGGCTTGAGTCTGGCCCTGAGACAAAGAGCTTAATTTAGAGTTAAGGGCGGATATCTACCCTCACCCAATTGTTTCTGGTGGAGCATTTTCTGGCCTTGTATATGCTGATTGCTCCCTGTGAAGGAACCTATTGAGGAACTACTTTTGTCATTATGGGAGCAAAGGTGTTTCCTGGAAGACCTGTTTTTCTTGATACTTCCACCTTAAAAGAAGTAACTTCACCCTTTTTATGCTAAAAACTGTCTAAAGATACCTTTTTCCCCATAGGATAAGTATCTCAATCACTAGTGATAAAGGTTATGCAGGATTTTTTGGATTTCCAGGAAATTCTTACATATCAAAGAAGTTTGTCATCAGAAATCATTGTCTAAGGCAAATGCCACTTCTGTGCTGTCCCCCAAATACTTATAAAATAAAGTTGAGCCCCAGTCAGAGCAGAGATGCCTGCCTGGTGATCAGAAAGAATCTCTGGGGTTCTCTCACTGTCTCTCGCCGACACCGTCCATCCTTCAGGGACCCCTGGACCTGCCGGATTCGGCCTCCGACAAATGATTACTTATAAGATCAGGTTGCAAATCATGATCTATCAAAATTTAGAGCCCAAGACTTTAGTAGCAATTTTCTATGCATTATAACCATACTAGTAAGTCCTCAAATTGTGTAGCTTAATTTCAAAAGAAAACAATGGGCAGGTTTAGCCTGAAAACATGCACTTTTTTTTCTTAGTTTGTTATTGCTATTAATCTATTAAGCCTAAATATGGTCTGATTACCATAAGTCATCAAGATGAAGTGAGGACACTTACACACTCATTTGTGGCCACAAATGTGCTGCACATTTAACACCGGTAATAAAGTCAACATGCTATTACAGGTTGTCTATTCTATCGGGGAATCATCTTCAATTTCACATCACTTTCAGTTATAAGATCTAAAAGATGCAAAAAAAAGGTCACAATGGTTAAGATGTTTCCCTAGGTTACACAATGATATCAACTCAAATACAACTTCAGTTTCCTAATGTAGATTTCAGTGTATGTCTATAACACACTTATTATACATTTTTGGAATACAATTAACTGTAAAATATAACTGTACTTTATAAATAGTTCCATGCTGCAACTGTTGTTTTTTTTTTTTTTTTTAATGCAATGAGTCAGAAAGAGTTGTGGTGGCTCTATCGCTTTATAAACTGTGAGGACTTTTCTACAGCTTTCTCATGTCCAGGATGTGAATATTATTACTACTAATCTTACTTCACTGTGAGGATCTGATTAGAATGTGTATTTGTTATTTACCTAAAATGTGTATACTCAAATAATGCACATAATAATCTGAAAATAAAATAAGCTCCTTTCTTAAAATTCATAGTTATGTTTCAAGCTATTATTATTCAAATTTAAGGAAAAATATTTTTAAGTCCTTGCCATCTGACTACATAGATATGTAGATAAATCTCTGATGAAAGAGTTTTTGGGTCCTCTTTTCAAAACAGCACACAATTTCAAACTGGAAACCTTCTCAAAAAAGCCATTTTTGCAGCTTCTCTGTACCGTCATCCTTTTAAACCAAAATAAAAGGAGATACCAACTTCTAGATAAGACACTTAGCATAAACTGATGTTTTCTATTAAGATAAAAATAATATACTATCTATAATTTGAAGTATAGAGAAGGAATTAGTTGAATTTTAATGTAATCAGGTTTTTTTTTTCTGATTCTATTCTTCAGAGCACTGAAAATGTCTTCGTTGGTTGAGAATTCTCAGCCTAGTCTTAATTATAATAAAAAATTAGAATAACAATGAAACAAAAATATAAGTAATTCTTTTGAAATCTCACTATGTATCAGACATCCAGGCAAACACTCTACATACATTAGTGCATGTAATTTTACCCCAGTGTTATGAGGAGACATGTGCTATTTTCATCATCTCTAGTTCATGGATGAGAATACTGATGGTTAGTAATCAAAATATATATCATAAAACAGAAATTTTATTCTATGAGTATGAACAATATAAATTGTTTATATCACTACTCCCCTTCATAATGCATGTTATATTAGTTACTTATTATATTGAAGTTTTTCATTTTCCTCATTCATACTTTCAGAAAATTTTTTTCCAATTTTTTTACTGATTAGCAACAAAATTTATTGTTCTTGTGGTACCAATATTTTTTTTCTTATTATTGTATAAAAGCCTTAATTTGGGGGTGCCTGGCTGACTCTGTTCATAGACCAAGCAACTCTTGATCTCAGGGTCATGAGTTTAAGCCCCATGTCAGGCCTAGAGTTTACTTAAAATATAAAAAAGCCTTAATCTTTAAAATAAGTTTCAGTTAAAATAAGTAAAATAAGTTTATTTGTCAAATTGTAGCATTTGCCTAGTTCTTCAATTACTGTCTTCACAAACCCATTATTATAACTTTAGTCTATCTGTACCACCAGAAACACATTGTATAGTTGCAGAAAGGACAATTTATGGATACCCTTGGTGTCAGAAGATATCTTACAAGATTTAAAATGCTTATCCTTATGAAAATTAGTTATTTTTTATATAGTTCTCAAGTTATTCCAACAAAATTTTTCTAATTTTATTACATTTAACTTAAAAATAATGATATTAGAAGGCCATAATTTAGTCTCATGTAATAAATGTCTTTGATAATTTCATTTTCAGACATATTTTAATGGAGGCTAAATGATATTTTGATCTTTTTCTCCCTTAAGTGTGAATTCTAGCAGTCTCAAACCAGGTTAAACTTTCCTAAAATGGCTGTTACAAATAATCAGTCTAAAGTGGGGTTGGAATTGCTCTTTCAATATGAAAATATTGCCTCTTGAGTATTTTCTGCTTTGTTTTGGAAATTTTCCTTTCCTGTCTCCTCAGTGCTTTGTTTGAGCCAAGTTCTGAGGCATATATTCAATTGAATTTTAATGGTTTGGGAGAATATCTTCTCTAACACTATCTTTTAACATAATGACAAAATAACCCAATGAGTATTGCTTGTAGTCAGAAGTCCTGGCGACAGATAGCAAGTATTACTGTAGTGACAATTACTGCCTCAAGTCACTCCTACATAAGTTTGAAGAGCCTTTGCTATTTTTTCTACCTCAAATTATAGCTCTTAAAATTATAAAAAAGCACTACTTACAATTCTAAATGCAAAGAGATAGAGACATTTCTATCAATTAAGGTTTTCTTGATACCCTCAAGGATTTATTAAAAATATTCTAAGAGAACAAACAGAGGGGTGCTGGAGGGGTTGTGGGGGGTGGGCTAAATGGGTAAAGGGCATTAAGGACTCTACTCCTAAAATCAATGTTTCACTATATGCTAACTAACCTGGATATAAATTAATTATTAAATAAATTAATTGATTTTAAAAAGGAAAAAGTATCCTAGAATTTTCTAGGCTCATAAAAAAGTTTTTATTTTTATTTTTTTATGTCTTTATTTTATTTTTTGAGAGAGAGAGACAGAGTGTGAGCAGGGGAGGGACTGGGAGACAGGGACACAGAATCCAAAGCAGACTCCAGGCTCTGAGCTGTCAGCACAGACCCCGACAGGGGAGCTCAAACCCACAAACTATGAGATCATGACCCTAGCCAAAGTCTGATGCTCAACCGACTGAGCCACCCAGGCACCCCAAAAAGTTTTTAATCTTAGCTGATGGCTGTAATAAACTATAGGGTTTTTTTTTTTTAGTGTTTATTTATTTTTGAGAGAGAGAGAGCATGAGCAGGGAAGGAGCAGAGAGAGAGGAGACAGAATCCCAAGCAGCCTCCTCCCACTGCCATCATAGAGCCTGATGTGAGGCTCAAACTCACAAACCAGGAGATCATGACCAAGAGTCGAATGCTTAACCAAGTAATAGACTTACCTTTCCTGCAGATAAAAATTAAAACCTCTGGACAAAATACTTTCAAATTTTTAAATATTTATTTATTTTTGAGACAGAGAGTGACAGAGTGTGAGCTGGGGAGGGGCAGGGAGAGAGGGAGACCCAGAATCGAAGCAGGCTCCAGGCTCTGAGCCGTCAGCACAGAACCTGACGCAGGGCTCAAACTCACACACTGTGAGATCATGACCTGAGTGGAAATTAGACTCTGAAGGACTGAGCCACCAGGTGCCCCTGGACAAAATATTTTTAAAAGTACAACTTTATGAACGTTCTGGGCAGTGACCATAAGCAGAAGGAAACTGGCAGTCTAACCTTGAAAATGGGTAACAAATTTGGTACAATTTGCAATTATGTTACTTTTTGCCTGAAGTCCCTCTGTAGTGTGCCTGCCTGGGAAAGTTGAAAAGCAATAGAAACTGTAATCTTACTGGCCTGAGGAACCAGATGGTGGTGTTTGTAGGTTCCAGAAGTGGCAAGAAAGTGAGAGAGAAAATTCCAGAAAGAAAATGCTACTGAAGAGGAGATACAAAATTTGCATATAAACTCTGCCCACTTTTGTATATGAGTTACAGACATTCTTTGAGGAGATTCCAGGTTCCAGTGTACTCAGCAGAAAACAGTAACTGGAAGACTAAAACAAGGAGCAGAAAATTTAGCTTCTGATCACCATAGGAGGAACAGAGTTTAGAATATGAGTTCAGCCAGTTTATCTTTTTATTTATTGATTTATTTTTTTATTTTTTAAAATAGTTTATTGTCAAGTTGGTTTCCATATAACATCCAGTGCTCATCCCCACAAGCACCCTCCTCCATGCCCATCATGCCCCTCCCCCTCCACCCCCACCCCTATTAGCCCTCAGTTTGTTCTCAGCATTCAAGAGTCTTTCCTGGGTTACCTCCCTCCCTTTTCCCCACTACTTTCCCCCTTCTTCTCCCCATGGTTCTCCTTTAAGTTCCTCCTTATCCTCCTATATGTGCAAACATATGGTATCTGTCCTTCTCTGCCTGACTTATTTCACTCAGCATAACACCCTCAGGTTCCACCCATGTTGCTACACATGGCCAGATTTCATTCTTTCTCATTGCCATGTAGTATTCCATTATGTAGATAAACCACATCTTCTTGATCCATTGGTCAGTTGATGGACACTTAGGCTCTTTCCATGTTTTGGTTATTGTTGAAAGTGCTGCTATGAACATTGGGGTACATGTGCCCCTATGCATCAGCACCCCTGTATCCCTTGGGTAAATTCCTAGCCATGCTATTGCTGGGTCAAAGGGGAGTTCTAGTGTTAAATGTTTGAGAAACCTCCACACTGTTTTCCAGAGCAGCTGTAGCAGTTTGCATTCCCACCAACAGTGTAGGAGTCAGCCAGTTTATCTGCATGACAGTCTTCACAGGAAGATAACAGAATACATATCTGTACTGGATTATCCATAATATTCAAGCTACAACCTCCCTACAAAGAACTCTCTGGGTCTAAGTGAATTTATTTTTTTAGATGTTAAAGAAAGAACTAAAGTGAATCTTACACAAACTCTTCAAAAGTGAAGAATGAAGAGATATTCTCTGGTTCTTTATAAGGCCAGCATAATCTAAAAATGAAACAACAAGGCAAAGATAACAGAGAAAAAGGAAATTTTAGACATCTATTCCTGACAAACATAGTTGAAAATATTAAAAACAAAAGCTCTCATTATAGGAGAGCCAGAGAATTGCAGAAGATCTGGTCTCATCTCTCTATAAATATACTAAGGACAGACGTGCTGGCATACACAACGTTATTTGCTTGTGGAAGAGTTCTTGCCTATGTTTTTTTTTTTAAATGTTTTTATTTAATTCTGAGAGAGAGAGAGAGAAAGCGTGAACAGGGGAGGGTCAGAGAGAGAGGGAGACACAGAATGTGAAGCAGGCTCCAGGCTCTGAGCTAGCTGTCAGCACAGAGCCTGACACGGGGTTCGAACCCACAAGCCGTGAGATCGATGACCTGAGCCGAAGTCGGACGCTTAACCGACTGAGCCACACAGGTGCCCCACCTATGATTTTTTTTTTTATAAGTTGGACCTGGTGTAGAATTGCTTCTGGTATACATTGGGGAAAAAACATCAGGTATCTGTATCAGTTGAGTGTTCTAAAATAAAATAATTAAAATAATTTTTCCTAGATATCATGCAGATTTAGAATTATCATCTAAGTTTAGAAATCACTATATTCTTAGAAGATTAATCCTATGAATAATGGCCAGCTGGTCCAGAAGGGAAGCAAAAGGATTTCAGTTGCTCTTAGGCAGTGACTACACATCTAACCAGCAAGTTAGAAAACAGTTGTTTTCACCAAAGCCTTCTCTTGTACTAGCTGCTAACACTCCTCCATATTATCTAAGCAGAAAGTCTCCACTAACAGGAATTTTCTTTTTCTCCTTAGCTGCCTACCAACTGCTAATTTAGCCATTTTTCACTTATTGATGAACATATAAAATGCCTGGTATTTTTATTATTTTATAATGTTTAAGTTGTCTCTTCCAAACTGAACACAATTCCTTATAAAATATAAAAATAAGTTACTGTTTGACTATTTAGTCATTATTCCATTAATTATGTCATATTATGCTTGTAATTTTGCTCAGTGCTTTCATGACAAACCATTTTCTTAAAAACAAAAGAACACTGAAACATTTTTTAGGGGTTCCTGGGTGGCTCAGTTGGTTTAGTGTTCAACTTTGGCTCAGGTCATGATTTAACAGTTCCTGGGTTCGAGCCCCGCATTGGGCTCTGTGCTGACAGCTCAGAGCCTAGAGCCTGCTTCTGATTCTGTGTCTCCCTCTCTCTGCCACTCTCCCTCACTCACACTCTATCTCATTCTGTCTCTCAAAAATAAATAATATTTATTTTTATTTCAAAAATAAAAAAAAATTTTAAACCATTTTTTTATTCTCTTACTTTAAGAAAACAGTAAATTGCAGCACTAGGAGTTATCATCACAATGAAGTTAACTTTTTTAAGCTCTCATTATTTGCCAGTCATTATGGCAAGGGCTTATATACATTGTCTCAGTTAATCTTCAAAACCACAGTATAACTACACATTTTATTATCTCTTTTCTCAGCAAGGCAGAAATGATGCAGTCTTCAGGTGATTCTAACATATGCTGATAACTGTTTGTGAACCATTAGTTTAGATACAATATGTCAAATTTGCTTGTGATTAATACTTCTCAGATAAAAATAGCCATCTTCTTTTTCTTTTGAAAACACCACATGTGACTTACATAGACATCAGAGATATAGAATCATGCACTTAAATTCTATTTCAGAGAAATAAATCTAAAACTGTATGAACAGTTAGTTCTACACCCATCTGATAGACACAATGACTTTGGGTCACATATTTGCATTCATTTTCATCAATTCCATAATGACTGGTTATACTTTGCTTTTGAGGTGTCCCATGATACTAAGTGTTTGTGAAAGCAAAAGCAGTCTGCTTTGGAGGTCACTGAGATAAGTAGAGTTAATTGCCTCGGACAAATCGATCCTGTAGCACATGGGTCACTTCACATTTGAGTCAATCAAAACAAAAGCAGAATTAATTGTCTGACCAAAGAAGTGCCAGCATGTCTCTGATACCACATGGAAAGAATGCTGAGAAGAATTCTTCTATTGAACAAATATTTTTAAAGTAATTCACCAAAATACCAAGCCATGACCATTTCAGTAGGATTGAAATAGAAGGAGTCAGAAAACTAAATCCTCTTTGATATATATTCTGTTCAAAAGCCACTTCTGAAATGAAAGCATACTAATTGAGGATTGATGGCTCTGATTCAACTAGCAGCCCCTAACAATAAAATTTCTCAGTATGTGGGATCTAGTCACAAGGAAATGCAAAAAAGGAAAAGTGGTTCTTGTTTCAATAGCTCTATAAACTGAGGTTAATCTTTCATTTCCTTTGGAAGATTTCTCTGTTAAAGCCACCTATCAAGGTAAAATAAAGATGTGTAGATATATAAAAGACTTTTGTAAACTGAATCAATATTACTCAAGCACATGGGTTGGTGGACTAAGGCCAGTGGAGAAATCTAGCCTACTGCCTGTTTTTAGACATAAAGTTCTATTGGAATACAACCAGGCTCATCTATTATATATTGCCTATGGATACTTTCATGCTACCCGACAAAGCTGGGTAGTTGCAGTAAGGACCATGTGGACCGCAAAGCCCCAATTTTTAATTATGTGGTACCTTGCAAAAAGTTTGTAGACTGTTGTATCGAACAGAGTGACATATCAATATTTAAAGACTGCATGAAGTCAGAGAAAAGGCTTCTCCACACTTCTTATTTTATTATATAGTGATCTCCACTCTAAAGAACCTCTTGACCTGCACCTTACCTATTTTTTCTCAGGGTGAAAGAATGAGTTACCTGGTTGTTAAGTGATGTTCATTGGCCTGGTTGTTAAGTGATGTACATTGGATGGAGCTAATCCGCTAAGAAGCTATAAATCCTGGGTTTCAGTCTTTCTCTTTTCTTTGCATTTTTGTTTTCGTTGTTGTAAGCACCAGCTTATAACTGCATAATCCTAGATAAGTGTTTTTGTTCTGCAGGTCTTCATTTTCCTAAAGGACTGTGCTATAAACTTGATTGGGGGATTGGGAAGTATCTGCAAGCCTACTTGTTTCTCATTACCAGGACAGGTTCTTGACCAACTTAATCAGTCAGAAAAGTAATATGCTGGACTTTCATGTTATCATGTTTTGCTTTCAGAACTGTAATTAGGAAGAAGGGTTTGATTTATTTGGCATTTATGATTTTGAGAGCTTCAACATATTAGTGTTGCTTTCAAATTGTTTATATCTTTCTGGAGAGATAGACATGTTAACACATAGAATCTTATTTCAGAAATATGAAATATTAAAAACACATACTATGGTACCAAAAAGAACATGGGAAGAGATCCCTTTGAACTCAATATGCATCACTAAATAAATATGAGATGAAACTATTATCAGGCATGTGGGAGATTTGCATAATCCAAATAATAAGCCTGACTCAATTGATGTTATTTATAATTTAGTCATATTTTACAGAAGATAAGTCATCAATTTAATGACTCCATCATTATATAAAAGAAGCAGCACTATATTATAATTGGCGCCATGTTGTTAAAATAAACCTAGCACTAACAGACCACTAGGAGTGATCATTTCTGCTCATTAAATACTTTTCTTTTAATTTAAGAAAGTGACTTGGACTTCATAGCCATTGAAAAGCACATCCACAAGTAAGAAATATGTAGAAGCATGAATCTATTGGTAGGAATGCAAATTAGTAAAGTCTTTCTGGAAAACAGTATAGAGGTTCTTCAAAAAGTTAAAAATAGAGTTACCCTATGATCCAGCAATTGCACTACTAGGTATCTACCCAATGGATTCAAAAATACTGATTTGAAGGAGCACATGAACCCTGATGTTTATAGCAGCATTATGAACAATAACCAGATTATGGAAAGAGCCCAAATACTTATCCACTAATGAATAGATAAAGAGGATATGGTGTCTCTCTCTCTCTCTCTATATATATATATTACTCTGCCATCAGAAAGAATGAAATAATGCCATTTGCAATGACATGGTTAGAGATAGAGTGTATTATCCTAAGCAAATTATGTCAGTCAGAGAAAGACAAATACCATATGATTTCACTCAGATATGGAATTTAAGAAATAAAACAGATGAACACAAGAGTAGGGGGAAAAAAGACAGAGGGAAGTAAACCATCAGAGATTCTTTTTTTTTCTTATTTTTTTAGAGAAAGAGGGAGTCTTAAGCAGGTTCCACATATAGTATGGAGCCCAACGTGGGACTCAATTCCACAACCTTGGGATCATGATCTAACCCAAAATGAAAAGTCGGACACACAACCAAATGAGCCACCTAGGGTAAGAGACTCTTAACTATAGAGAAAAACAGGGTTGCTGGAGGGAGGTGGGCAGGGGATGGGCTAAACAGGTGATGGGTATTAAGAGGGCACTTATGATGAGCACTGGGTGTGTTAGGTAAGTGATGAATTGCTAAATTCTACTCCTGAAGCCAATATTATAATATATGTTAAGTAACTAGAATTTAAACAAAAATTTGAAAGAAAAAAGAAATATTTTCCAATAATAAGGAAAGCAAATTCTTAACAAATCTCCATGAGATATGTAAAGTTTTTCTATTTATTAGTCCAATAAGAAAATCTCAAATTCCACACATAAAAAATTATATTAGATCATTTTGTCTCATAACAAAGCTTTAACTAAAAGGCAATATGAAAAAATAGTCTTTACACCCTCCCCCTAACTCAGTCTCCTTAAAAGATATTTCAAAGCCAATGGGAAAAGAAAATAGCAGAGTTGAAATTGCAAGCTATCACAAAAAAATAAAGAGAACTTCAAAACTCCAAAGAAACACCATAGCACACTCCCAGAAAAATTTATCTGGCTAGAATCAAATGAGTTCCTTAAAAGTAAGAGTCAATTTAAAGTATGAAATAATTGAACAAAATAAAACATAAGCTTAAAAAAGTAAAACAAAAGATAATTATAAAATATGAAATTAATAAAAAAGAAAAGTTTTAAAGCCTTCAAACTTTAAATTGTTCTTATTATATGAAAAGCTGATTGTTTTCAAATGTCAGACTAAGCCAAATTTGAAAAACCATTCAAGAAAAAAAATTAGAAAAGATAAATTAAATTGCCTTTGAAACAGGAAGGTGAAAAAACTTGGATATAAAAAGTTTTCTTATAATATTATATGTCAACAAACACAAACAGCAAGGAGGAAACTTTTGACTTGATATTTAATGTATATAATGATTTTTGTCTCTGTTTTGGAAATCCCCAATCTGACAGGGTATCATGCTCTTGGCACTATGGTTAACTACAGGCTCCTCACTTTTTCTGCTAATTTAGGATGATGGACACAAGGGCAAAATTCCAGTACAGAGCAATCAGATTTCTTTTCTTGGGAAATGGATTTTTAAACTGATAGATACAAAGAAGGTGTTTAGCACAGTCTTGCTTTCAGAGAGGCCGACACAAAATCTCTAGGAGCTCCTGTGGCTAGGGTCTCAGGGCTCTACGTAAAAGTATGTTTGCTCACTTCTTTTAAATTTTCAGTCATTCCAATAACCTTTCAATAAAATCCTTTTTGTCTGTTTTACTCAGCAGAGGCAAGATACATTGTTGCTAGCAAACAAAAGAACCTGCTCCCTGAGATCTAGGAGAGATCAAATTTCAGGGTCGGGTTTTTTGTTTCTGATATTTCTAAACAATTGAAAATAATAGAAGGACTATTTCAACTCTCAGTTTACTTCAAGTAAAGAATAAAATGTAAGGCTTTCATGAGCTTCTCCTGAAGGAATTACTTACTGCTTATAGTCATGGGGCTGAGATTGGCAAGAAAACCACTTTGGAACCTAAGACTTCAACAAAATACACCCTCAGCTAAATTCACAAATATTTTACTTCTCTCTGATGAATGTTAGAACATTACTTTGGAAAGGATGGAAAACTTGAATGATGCTATGTCAGAGGATGTATAAGATCAGTAACTTTCTCAACCCTATCCTTTTCGGTACTAAATTACCACTTTTCGGTATGAAATTACCACTGCAGCTCCTTCTGTACTAAAAAACATAAACAATTTGCTCCATTCATCAATCCTTTTCTCACTGAGCTTTAATCAGAATTTAATTCAAATGGCACTCATGATGAAGTGAAATATCCAGAGGGAATAAAAAGGTCACGTTCAAAAAGTACTTATAAGACTTTCCTAATTTACATGTTTTTAAAAAATGAGAATTTTACAAGTGCAGTGTTCGAGGTTCTTCATCAAAGATGCAGTTTTTAAAATTATTTCATTGCTATAGGTATATATGCTTAGTCATGTGTATATTTTCATGCACATACACATACACGTAAATAGACTCTGCATTTAATATGATAGTTTGGAAAGCTAACTATAGTTCTTTCCATTGAATGCACTGGGTAATATCAATCTTTTTTTTTTTAATGATTCCTATTTATTATCTCACAGTTTTGCAGGTTAGAAATTTGGTGTGTTTGACTTCTCTGCTCACAGGGGTAAAATCAAAAAGTTGACTGGCCTGGACTGATATTTGGAAGCTTTAAGAGAGAATCCATTGCCAGTCTATTTAAATTGTTGGCAGAATTCAGTTCTGTACATTTACGAAACTGAGGTCCTCATTTCCTTGCTGACTGTCAGCTGGGAGACTTTCAGTATCTTCAGACCACCTTCATTTCTTTTCACTTTGCCCCTTTCATCTTCAAACCAGCCATAGGACATTGAGTTTTTCCCACATTTTGAATCTCTTTTTTCCCCTTCTGCCTCATCTCTTCTCCCTCTCACTAGAGAAAATTCTTTGTTTTAGGGCTCAGGTGATTAGATTGGGCCCACCTGGATAGTCCAGGCGACGCTTCCTATTTTCAGTCTTTATCCCTAGTTACAATTGGTAAGTCATTTTTGCTTTGCAACTAAATAAATATAGGAATTAGGGTTTTGTGCACCTGTGTGGATCATTCTGCTTACTGTAGTATTTTATGGGAAGGTTGAGAAAGGCAGTGATATAGATTACTAGTCAACTGTTCTCAGGTTTGCATGCAATATTCGATGCTTATATCTTAAATATTGGATTTGATATCATATAACGCTACTAAAGTTGAGCCACCATTAAAAAAGATTAATTATGTTACAAGAATGCAATGTGTTAGACTCTATTCATCAAAAAAAAAAAAAATAGAATCAGAAAGACGACAAGTTGTTTCAAACAATACAAACTAGCAAATCAAAATTATATCCAGGAGTAAGTAAAGAACAAATACTTTTTAAATAAATCTGTCAATCTTAGGGATATAAGAACAATTCAACTGCTTTTTAAAGTTAGTCAGGAAAATCATAAAAAACAAAAATGTTAAAATAATTATGAATTGAAGTTTGAACTAAAATACTTAAATAATTTTTAAAGGGGTGAAGTTAGTATTTCAACAATAATAGAATCTATATGGGACCAAAATAATCTGATCTTGAAAAATATTAAGGACACTCCAAGATAATCTTTGAAAATTTTTTGAGAGATAATAAAGAAATATTAGAACATATTGTTATTTTTAATTGTTTTTTATATATAGCATATATGTACACATGTTCATATGTGTATATGTGTACATATACACATATAATGGATTATTATTCAGCCATAAAAAAAGAATGAAATCTTCCCATTTATGACAACATAGATGGGCCTTGAGGACACTATACATAATGATGTAAGTCAGACAGAGAAAGACAAATACCATTTGATATCTCTTATATGTGGAAATAAACAACAAACAAACAAGCTTATAGATATAGAGAACAGATGACTGGTGATGGCCAGAAGGAGGTTATGGGGTGGGAGAAATGGGTGAAGGAGATCAAAAGGTAAAAAATAATAATATTAAAAATAAATTTTTAAAAAGAATACCCTGATTCCTTTAGACACTATATCTTAACTTTTCTTCCTTATCCTCCAATCTCTATCCTCAATGACACTAATAAAGTACTTTTGCTGAACATTTCATCACCCAGTTCTATCCTTCAGTATGGATGTTGTCACCTTCAGATCAGTATGTTTTCATCTCAGTGCCACTCTGTCTCAGTGAGCACATGCCCTAAGCCAGAGCTATTGTCATGAAAACCTTCTGGGACAAGTGGAGCAAAAATGACCCCAATATCAGACATCAGGCTAATGAGTGAAGAGAACTAAACAAATAAAGAAAGATATGTTACATTCTTAAAACCTAGCTATGAAATAAACACATCATTCTTGAACATAGTTCAAGATATAAGAATAAGAATAAAAATGGCCAGTCAAAAACCAAAATGGATGCTACAGAATCCATGCACTTTATTAATTCAAAAAGCAAATCCCTTTGGCCTTTACTATAACTAATAGGTAATGTGAATCTTATCCAAAGTCTAACACATGTTCTGTGGCCTTGGAAGCTTATAAATAATATAATATAGAGGGGCAGCTTGTAAGTCTGCAGAGACAGAGATATTTTATTTCTTTTGTCCTATATGGTTTTTTCACCAAGCCCAAGCTCTATTCTTTCCAGGCTCAGAGGCTTTAACAATTCTTTCTCTTTCTCTAGGAAAGTGATAGATAGATAGATAGATAGATAGATAGATAGATAGATAGATAGATAGACAGAAATAGATATGGATATATATGTACATGTATGTATATAGAGATATATACATATGGAATAAAATGATGACAGGAGGATAATAATCTTTGAAACTTGCTCTGTCACTGTTCTCTCTCTACTAGAAATGATGATAGTAGAGCTTTTAATCCAATGGGGATTTCTATTAATTGTAATCAGAAGTATCTTTAGCTATAAGAGCTCACTTTCTTCAGAACTGAGGTGTGTGTGGTCATCATGATAGTCCTCAGCCTACTCTCAGTAGTCAGGACATAGGGAATGGTATGGCATGCAGAGGACTCTGACAGTCAATGGATTCCTAAGAATTAAAATGAAAGACAACTAAGCTTTTCTATTTGTAAAACCAAAGCAATTCAAAGATTGACAAATAATTCTGTTTTGACTTGAATAACAACCATGAAAAGGTCAATACCTCTCAAAAAATCACATAATTGGCTTCATTTATCAATCGTATGGTCCACCTTAATTATAGGGGACATTGGGTCCTTTACACTGCTCACATTTCCCACAGAGAAGTTAGCGAAGGAAACATAAAAATAAAGATTTTGAGAAAATTATCTTGACTCCAAGCCAACTATAGTTATTAGAAACCTAAATATTGTGAGGTGCAAATTAGAGTAGGCACTTGCGGGAATAAGAAATTTGGATCCTTGGGGCACCTGGGTGGCTTAGTCGGTTAAGCGTCCGACTTTTGCTTAGATCATGATCTCGCGGTTCGTGGGTTCAGGCCCCACGTCGGGCTCTGTGCTGCCTGTCAGCTCAGAGCCTAGAGCCTGTTTCAGTCTGTGACTCCCTCTCTCTCTGACCCTCCCCTGCTCACGCTGTCTCTCTCTCTCTCTCTCCTAGAAATAAATAAAACATTAAAAAAATTTTTTTTTTAAATAAAAGAAATTTGGATCCTTGTCTCTAATGTCTGATCATTTTTCCAGTTCCTGAAAATATAACAAAATGGATATTCCAACATGGTTTCCTAGCCTATAATTGATATGGGATGAAGAAACAACTGGAAGTCAGTGGAGGAGCCAATTCCAGCCAAGTCGTCATCATCATCACCATTGGCATCACTGTCATCATTCTTGCGGAAGTATAAATGATTTAATCACCAAAGGCTTAAAAGTCACAGGCATAATAGTCTCGTTCAGTCCCGTTCAGTTCTTCAGATTGGTTAGTAAAAGGCTTGTATATTCCTGGAGAATAATATAATATGGAGATTAAATAGGACTACTATTACAAATACAACTAAATATGGTGTGATAGGTAGCATAATGCTTCTTCTAAGCTGTTCATTCCCTAATCCCCAGAATCTGTAAATGGGATTTTGCAGATGTAATTAAGTTGATATGGAGAGCTTAGCCTAGATTATCCAGGTGAGCCCAAACGAACCACATGAATCTTTAAAAGTGGAGAATTTTCCCAGGTTGATAACAAGAGAGCTATGAAAATGGAAACAGGGTCAGAGACACTATGTTACTGGCTTTATAAATGGGGAGGGAAACCATGAATGAGCTAAGGAATATAGGTAGTCTCTAGAAAGTGGAAAAGGAAAGGAAGTAAATTCTCCTCTAGAGCCTCCAGAAAGAAACACTCCTGCCCACCCCTTGATTTTAGCCCAGTGATATCCAGTTTGGATATCTGATGAACAAAACTGTAAGATATCTTTTATTTAAGTCACTAATTTTGTTGTAATTTATTACAGCTGAAAATGGAAAACTGATATTAGCCTCTGATTTTTAAAGTGAACTATTTTATTAATACAGCCTTTGATATTTGAAATGTAGCTATTGATGAGGATAATACATTCCATAAGGTACACAAAAGCTACTAGAACCTGTTTGCATTTTTTGCAAAATGGGAGAGCAGATTTTACTCTACCGCTTCAGTGATACAACAGTTCCTGCACTTGATGCCAGAATATGGTCCCCTCCCCAGAGTACAAGACCCCTCACCATCCCATGGAACACCATCCTGGTCTACCATCCTTACATTCTTATGCTCCTAGGATCCAGAATGTTATTGATAGCAAAAATGACACAGTGACGTGGGTATATATGGTATACACATTGCTGCTTATTAATCCTCCTTGCACCTAAGAAAGAGGTTCAGTGTTGAAGACTTTGGAGGCAGGCTATAAGATATTTCCTTATGGAAATAATTTTCTTAATAACTCACATGTTCAGCCTTTAAGAACAGTCTAAGGGTGCCTGGGTGGCTCAGTCAGTTAAGTATCAGAGGCTCTTGATCTCAGCTCAGGTCTTGAGCTCAGGGTTATGTGTTTGAGACCCACATTGGGCTATGTGTTGGGTATGTAGCCTAAAGAAAGAAAGAAAGAAAGAAAGAAAGAAAGAAAGAAAGAAAGAAAGAAAGAAAGAAAGAAAGAACGAGCATACCATCCCATGCTTCAGAATAAGAGTCTTTGAAAAGTGAATTTACCATCTGGTAGATCCTACAAAGTGAAGACTGGGGCATATTACAGTGTTAAAATGTCTCAAACAGGAAAATTATAAAAGAGAAACCAAAGGCTTTTCACCAATTTCATGTATACTTTAGCAAGAATATCTTCTGCTATTGAAAATATCTCTGGAATTGTTTTGGGACTTCAGTAGAAACTAAATATCTAACCATTTGGAAATTATATGACCATATTACTTTAGATGCTCACCACAAAATAACACTAATTAATTTAATCAATATTTCCATAATGTCAGGTAAGTCCTATAACACTGAGTCAAAAATCATAAAGACATTGCTTGTATAAGGTTTGAAGGTACAAATGTTTCATGTGTGCAAGTTTGCTATCTAATATGTATACCCCTGAAAAGTGGTATACTTCACAGTGAACTTACATTGACGGCTCAAATCCATGATTAAAGATGATGAAATTGAGAAGTCTTTTTAATTACGGCTGGATGAGTATGCTGGATACTTATTCTAAATTTGATCTTCTTCACAGCGTGGCTTTATAGAGTGATTGGATGTCACTTTAGGATGCAGTATCTGTCGTGACTTGGTGACCTGTATTTGGCACTTGATCTCCCACAGTGGGTGTATGGGTTAACATTCTTAGTTTCAGACAATAGAATTCTGCAGCTATTTTAAGGATGAAAAGATTATTACAGGTTTACTAACAGGCATTTTACAAAGTCATTTAAGAGCTAGAGAAACCAGATCCTACTAGGAACAACTTCCAGAAACATACTGATCACACAACTGGAAAGTCAGTAGCTGCCACCAGACCCAAATATCACCGCTGTCACCCCCAATAACAACATTGATTTTCTATTCTCTGAATGTGCCTCATGTAATTAACTTTCATATGATGGTATTCTAGAGGTAAGAATGGCTTTGAAATGTAATTTTATTATTATTTAGATTCTATATGTGAAGAGTAGAATATATACTATGAAAGCTATCAAAATATAGGAATCTGATTTTCAGATTTTGTTTTCAAAAAGCATTTCCCATTAAAAGGAACCAGGTGTCTTTGAAGAAATAGCTAATTCTAGGGCCTGGGTAGGAAGAATACAAGAGTCTGGAATACCTCATAATGCCAGAGAGTTAAGGAAGTACAAGGTGAAGGGATAAAGAGGAAGGAATAGAATAACACAGGGGTCACCTAAAAGCACTCTCAATGGACAAGCACAAAATATTTGAGTATAATTTTAAATAATATAGCATTGGATTATAACTCACATTATGAAATAAACATACATGAAACCAACATGACACTGAATAAAGAAAAAATCTTCCTTAGAGAAAAATTCTAATTATTATGTGTCATCACTTTCCCCTTCTCAAGAGGAGAAGTCCAAGTCTCCTGTTTTTGATTGTGGGTTGAGCTTAATAACTTACTTCCAAATGATAGAGTATATGAAAGGGAAAATAGTAAAGTGAAGAAAGCTGGCGAACACTGCTTTAATCAAGTGATCAAGGTTGGCATCACCAGGTATCAGCCATATTGATTTAGGTTTCATGAAAAAAAATCAGACAAACCCAATTGAGGGGATATTCTAAATACCTGACCAATATCCTTCAAACTTGTCAAAACCAGAAGAAACAAGACGGAGAAGCTGCAATAGGACAGAAGAGGCTACAGAATCATGATGACTAAGTGTATATGATATCCTGGATTGAACTATGGAACAGTGAAAGGACAATAGTGGGAATCTTGGTAAAGTATATAGTTCAGCTGACAGCAATGCACTAATGGTAATGTTCCAGTTTTGACAAAAGTTCCATGATTATGTAATATGTTAACATTGAGAACATCTGTTTGTAGGCTATAAAGGACTCTGTACATCTTTCAACTTTTCTTTAAAACTAAAAGAATTTCAAAAGAAATCAATTTTTTAAAACATAGAGAAGGTCTTCCAAAGATTTTATGCTGCCATAATATTTATTTAATATGAAGGACACAAAGAATAAAGAATACAGTTTGAAAGGAAAGTTCCAGCCACCAAAAGTAGCAGGTCAGTGGTGAGACATATTAATGTCATGCACGAGAGAGAAAATCTACAAATTCTGCTGTTGATTCTAGACCTAATGTTAATCCAAATCAAGTCTTTATTTTCAGATTACATGAGGTGGAACCCACAATATAACCTGATGTATAATTCTGATATCAAATTTCATTATTAGCATGTGTAAAGACTAAAACCCAAAACATCTGCACTTAATGAACTGTATATATCCACCAACTGGAGATTAAGGGGAATGTACAAAATCAACAGAGTTAGGTTTAGTACATGCTATAGCAAGAAAGATCCCACAATATAGGAAATTCTGGGGCATCTCAAAAAGTAGCCTTAGAGAAGGGGTACTAATAAAGTGGAGGACAGAATTTAGTCATGAAACGATCTTGTCAGAGATTGTAAAGAATTATAAACTAGTGTATTGAGAATAGTCAGCGATCTTATCTTTAGAATACATGAATCCATGAGGAGTTACTATAACATTTTCTTGGAATATGTGTATCAAATGAACTGGAAAGAGTTTAAGCTTATTCTGTGATGAACGTCTTGGTTTGGTTTGAAATGTTCATCTGTTTTATAAGTTATAATGTAGTCCATTTGGAAAAGTTGTGGTTTCTGTTACATGTCTCAATTCTTCCTGACACTCTAGCTGTCAGAAAGGCTATTTTTCACTTATCAAAGCCAACCAACACAGCAGAAGATTAAATAATGAAGCAAAATGCAATTTTTAATGCTTTGAAACAAATCTATTATGTATGCCAGGTGCTGTTCTATTCAGTCTGAATGTTTTTTTAATCTGTGAAGGTCCTTGTAATTGTATGTTGTGATGATTTAGGACAGAATTAGCCCAGAGCAGTGTTTATAGTAGTAAAAGTCTCTTTTGCTAAATTGCTTGCCTATTCCATAAGCCATACAAAATTGCTTTTAAAGAATCCTAGAAATTCTTCAAATACTTTTTTCTTATACTAAGCTATATCATTTTTTAAATATGACTGAATCAAAAATGCATAATCTATATCAATCCTTTATTTGCCTTCAAATTAAGCTTTATGTCTTCTTCTTATATTTTTATTAGAGAATTCACATTAGCAACCTCTAGTTATATATTTAGCATGTCCAGCAGCATTTATTTAATAAGTTCACAATTCCAGTCTCAAAGAGGGTATGTTTTACGCTTATTTGGGCACAACGATTAATGACTATGTAATACTAAGTAAATATTGTTAAATGTATGATTGCATCATGAGTGACTAAATTTGAGGTGCATTCTCAAATGATAAAGCATAGCAACCAGATGATAGAAGTAGTAAATAAATTCACTACAAAATAAATTTTGTAATGATCTTACCAGTGTTGTGGTAAAAAAAAAAAATTTGTTAGTGAATATTGAAATTATTGCAGTCAGAGACCATATGGCTAGTTACAAAAAAGACAAGAGAAGAAAGAAAAAATACCCTGTTGTATTCAATTAATTTTTCCTTGGTTAAAGAGAAGATTATAACTAACCCTTAGAAGATTTGCTAAAATGTGTGTGAAAAATATCTGAATAATTGATCCCCTTTCCTATCAATTTCATTGGACCTGTAAAAAAGAAGTAATTTACTGTTCATAGTAGAAATAATAGTTAAGAAGCAAATATATTCTGTAAAGGAAAATATGAGTTTTTCAATGAGCATTTGATTTCCTGAATTCCAGAGAATATGTAATGTACCATCTTTACTACTTTATTAGTTTGGTTTACCCATGTAAATTGGTTCTCTCAGGAAGAAGTTGTAATTGAGGCATATATCCTTTCTCAATCTTAGAATAGTTATCTTATATATTATAATTGAATAACTATTAGCATGCAAGCAAATATTATCTTTAAATTATATTAGAGCACAGTAATCAAACTTCATGCTTACTATTACAAATAATTCCAACAGTTATCCCTTTGAAATCACAAAAATTCTGATTATTTTACATTTGCCATACTGATCATTGTAACTTCCACTTGTCAATAGTCTCAGCATAATTATAACACAATCCTATAAACTTAATTTTGTTCCATATGGAGCATTACCTACTGTTCCCCAACACATTACAAAACTCATTAAGCAAAACTGTTGAACATTGGAACTCTCTAACCTCTTGACTATTTTCTCAGGCTCACCACTAAACCCACATATATTTAATAGCAGCTTATTTTCTCAGTTCAAATTAACTTAAAAGTAAAATTACATTAAAATATTATATTTTTCAAGGTCATTTATCTCTTTTACCACTGAGAGGAAGCCTGGTATTCTGATGAGAAAGTCATCGATAAACTTCCAGGTTTCCTGAATTTAAATCTTCGAGATATTACAATTGCCCTCTTTTATGACTTTCCCCCAGTACACAGAGATTTAACTTGTAGAGATATATTTTCCATGCCCTCATGATACAGTGCATATTAGTGAGATCTTATTGCCTATATGCTTATCTAGAGATAAGACCTAAGAGATCACCTGTTCCTTATCAGGAGAATAGAGTATGTCCTCCAACTCTGGCTATAGTAGTAAGATTGAATAGGGTTCAAGCTCTCTTTTTTATCTTGAAATCACAGAATTATTTTATATATGTTTTCACATCTGCCAATTAACGGAAAACGTTATACACCTTTACCCATCACTGCAGAATACACTGCATAATATTATAACTCCATCTTATTTCAGAATCCCTTGCAAATATCATCATCTTAGGGCATTTTTATACAGACTAAAATAATTAATAATAACATTAATTTAGCACTACTGTGTTAAACATTTACCTTTCTTTTCTTTTCTTTTTCCCCACACAATCCAGTGTGGAAAGCATCTTCATTGTCCCTAGTTTATATGCGAGGAAAATGATGTTTATCTCTAGCAACTTTAGCTAAGTTGCCCAAAGCTAAATAGCCAATAAAAGTCGAGTCAGGATTTGAATGTTAGTATTCTAGGTATAAATGCATGAATTTAAACACTACAAGCTGAAACAATCGACAAAACTAAAAGGCAACCAACAAATGAGAGAAGATATTTGCTTGTGACATATTGGATAAAGGGTTTTTATCCAAAATCTATAGGGAACTTATCAAACTCAACATCCAAAAAATAAATAATCCAGTTAATAAATGGGCAAAAGACATGAACAGCCACTTTTCCAAAGAAGACATCCAGATGGCCAACAGACACATGAAAAGATGCTCAACATCATTCAGCATCAGGGAAATACAAATCAAAACCACAATGAAATACTCCCTCACACCTATCAGAATGACTATAATTAACAACTCAAGAAACAACAGACACTGCCAAGGATGGAAAGAAAGGAGAACACTTCTGCACTGCAGATTGGTGCAGCCACTCTGGAGAACAGTATGGAGGTTTCTCAAAAGTTAAAAATAGAGCTACCCAATTGCTATGCAATTCCACTACTTGATATTTATCCAAAGGATACAAGAGTACTGATTCAAGGGGCACACACATCCTATTGTTTATAGCTGCATTATCAACAAGAGCCAAATTATAGAAGCCCAAATTATGGAGCCCAAATGTCCATTGACTGATGGATGGGTAAAGAAGAATTATATTACATTATAATATATATATATATATATAATGGAATAGTACTTGGTAGTCAAAAAAATATGAAATCTTGTCATTTACAACAATGTGGATGAAACTAGAATGTATCATGCTAACCAAAATAAGTCAGTTAGAGAGAGACAAATATATGATCTCACTCATATGTGGAATTTAAGAACCAAAACAGATAAACATAGGGGAAGGGAAGCAAAAATAAGATAAAAGTAGAGACTCTTAAATACAGAGAACAAACTGATGGTTGCTGGAGGAGTAGTGGGTGGGGAGATGTGGTAAATGAGTGATGGGTATTAAGGAGGGCACTTGTTGGGATGAGCCCCAGATGTTATACGTAAGTGATAAATCACTAAATACTCCTGAAACCATTAGAAAAATAAAAAATAAAAACCACACTACCATCTATGCAGTTTGTTCACTGACAAAGAGTAAGTGGAACCTATAATTTTCCCTTCCCTCTGCTCACCAGGCAAGGAGCCATTGTGCAGGAACTGCATCAGCCTGGAGGATGATAGCCCTGGATATTATTCAAATGTTAAAAAAATATGTTCAAGATTGGCCCTTATTAATATGGTGCATAGCATCTAACTGATCAGCATCCAATACCCTTGGTACTCTTCCTCAGTTATTCTTCCCCATATTTAAAGTCTCTCATAAGAATCTGTGTCCTGTGTTCCCAGCTATTTCAAGTTTGATATTTATTAATTCATTCTACCAACTGTAACAAATCCACAAATGTGCCACAGGTGAAAGGACTTACTGCTGTAGCCACAAAAGCAACTCTGTGTGCCCTGACTTAACATCTGTGGCTTTCCATCAGAAGACACTAGACATGTGAATTCTTATTTATTAAAATGTAAAACAACAGCATTCAAATTTTCCCTATTCCCAAACAGTAGCTATATTTTTAAAAGGTGACTTCTAAAGTGATATTCAGACAACACACACACACACACACACACACAAAGCTTTATTCTTCACTGAACTCATTTGTACCAGCAAAACTTTTAAAGTGTATAGTACTCAAAAGCATTGATGATCTAATAATTAATTTGAATTAAAGACAATCCAAGTATTTGAGCAGTTGTGCTGTGAACTGAAGTGTTCCTGACCTCTGAATACTTATTTCACTACCTTTCATTAGTCAACACTATTTAAAAATATAGGAAAATTATGTCAAGTAACAGCATATACATCTATTTTGTGGCAGATATTTATGAACTTAGACCATGTATT
This sequence comes from Crocuta crocuta, assembly GCF_008692635.1. NCBI lineage: Eukaryota > Metazoa > Chordata > Mammalia > Carnivora > Hyaenidae > Crocuta > Crocuta crocuta. Next base: position 1,829,557 of record NW_027530575.1, on the reverse strand, counting down.
TTTAAAAGATTTACCTGTTTATCCTAATTATTTTTATAAGAAATATAATTAATTGATTTTGTATTTCAATAAAAACATCAGAAAGTATTAATACTGAAAAAAGAAAGTAATCTTTGTATAAATCTTTTTGAGAGAAAATTTGTATCCCTTTATCTTTATTTATGTACTGTACTATATCAATTAGTGACCATTGTTACAAATAATCATCTAATTATGTTTATTCTTTTATCTTTTTTTATGTACCACACTATATTAATTACTACCCATTGTTACCAATCATCATCTAATTATGTTTATTACACAGTAGACATGTATTTCTCTGTGTAAACACATTCTTTAAATGTGGAATCAGGGGCACCTGGGTGGCTCAGGTCACGATCTCGGGTCCGTGGGTTCAGGCCCCACATTGGGCTCTGTGCTGACAGCTTAGAGCCTGGAGCCTGTTTCAGATTCTGTCTCCCTCTCTCTACCTGCTCGTGCTCTGTCTCTCTCTTTCTCAAAAAAAAAAGATAATAAAATAAAATGTGGAATCAATTTTTCTGACTTAAATTTTTTTTTAATGTTTATTTTTGAGAGAGAGAAAGAGAGAGAGAGACAGCATGAGAGGCAGAGAGAGAGGGAGACACAGAATCTGAAGTAGGCTTCAGGCTCTGAGCTGTAGGCACAGAGCCCAGTGCAGGGCTCGAACTCACAAACCTTGAGATCATGACCTGAGCTGAAGTCAGGTGCTTAACAGACTGAGCCACCCAGGGACCCCTATTTTTCTGGCTTTTAATCAACACTACCAACTGATCATCAGTTCAGAGACTAGCTGCCAATTATTAAGCATATATGAGGGAACTGGCCCTCTACTATGTGCTGTAAGTTACCCCCAATGTGTAGCTAGAACTATCTGGCAATGTTTATCAGTGGGAAAACAAATGCTTCTTCTTCTGTGAATGTCATTCTGTTAATATGGTTCTTATTTTTCATTTATTTTATGCTTTTATCACTTATTTTTGAATGTTTCAAAACGTTTATCTTTGTAATAGACGGGTAGTTATTAAGAACAAATAGCCCTTCCCTGATTTTCTTTAAAATCACTGTACATCATGTATATTCATAATACTTCTCCGTGTTTCTTTGCCAACAGACACAAAGGTAGTGGCAAATGTTTTGTTTCAAGGAATAAAATTCAGTTATCAAGAAGAGAAACATCCTATTATAATTGAAATGCTCAGATTCTCTTGACACAGATGAAATTCAATGGTAACTCTACTTCATTAAATCACTATAGATATAGTCAGGCTTGGGGTAAGAATTGAAAATGATACATTTTGGGAAAGATTTTAAACAGGCACAACTTAATGCTATAAGTTGGGTTTCCTCCAAGGTACTGAAATATTTATGTATTGTTTCTTCCTGCTGTCAAGTAGCTTGCTATATGTGCATGTTATTTAGACATATAATCACTGATGTTAGGTTACTAAGTTACTGTGTAAGTAAGTAAAGTTGAAATCCTTTTACTTTATTATCAGTTGAATTTGATGCACTTTGGCTTTCAGATAACATTCGTTCTGTGCTTCAATAAGAATAAGCTTTAGCTGAGCCTCCAGGGACCCACACAGATGTGATACACAAAAGGAACAGGGTTGCTTGAGATGTCACTTATAGAGGATGATTTAGTTACCGGCACACTCAAAAGAGCCTGTTGATATTATCCCATTAAACGATGGGCAACAAGAAAGCAAAAGGAGAAAACTACTATAGGAAAAAGGGTTAAAGAAAAAGGCAGGAAATAGAAGGGAAGGACTTCTACATCCACAATATCTTTATTATTTTATTTGGCTGAAGAGTTGAATCCAGTATAAAATCATAAAATAACAGTATGAGTTAGAAACTAGATCATTGAGATTATAATTATGATCATCATGATAAATTACTTACAAGACAATGAGAAAATGCTTGAATTTTAAATGATATGCAATATTGTAAGAACATCCAGGTTGCCATTTATTTTGCTCGGGAAAGAGTAGGCATATATTGCAGGAAAAGTAAATGTCTCCAGTTTAACTTATTTTCAGAGACTATTTTATAAACCACTTTTTAAATAAAGTCAAGATTTTTGAATGTAGGGTTTTTAAGAAATAAAATGAGTTATATTTTGATGGATATCTGTTTCTTCTGAAGAGTTTAAAATCTCTGATCTGCCTTTTTTTTTTTTTTTTTTAGTAATGAATGTTAGTGACAAGTTCATAGACTAAAGCTATAAGTAAACAAAAGTTCTATTTGGATCCAGTCATACTGCTTGGTATATAAGAGAAGCTGTGCAATTTTTTTTCATTTATGTATAATTTAACTTCTGTCTTAAGGACAGATTATCATTATAAAGGAGTATATATCCAAAAATTAATTAATAAATTAATCAAAGAACAAAGCTGTTTCTATTTGACATTAAATGAATCATTCTATAAAATATCAAGTTTATATATAAAGGTTTAAGTATTATTCCTCCCATGCAAAAAGTTGCTTTTTATCTTATTTATAATATCTGGAATATCTTTCTTGCAAAAGTGTTTTGTGCCCCTTTAGTTAGATCAAATTTGAATGTGGTTTCCTCTTTTTTTGATATTGAAGGTTTCATTGTCAACACAAGATAAAAGCTTTGTCCTAAATATGCAAAATAGTTTTGATCATATTAACATATTAATTTAAATTTCACACATGTTTAGCTTTAAATGCTAACACAGTGGTCTCTGTGTGAGATTAATCACGAACTTACCTCACGAACATTTGAAGTAGGCTCTTTCAGTTATTTAACTTTTCATTTATGGTTATTTGTACTAATGAAAATGCAGTATCAATTGTTTTAAGTTACATAAAACTACTTCCCTATGATCATTAACACAATGAAAATGTTCTCTATTTCCTGAAAGCTCTTTTTTCCTGTTTCACCTCTTCATGTCCTAAAGCACAAGCTTTTTCATTTGTGCCTGTTGGGATATGAATGATTCCTTCATAGGTATACAGGATATTACAGTAAAAAGATAACACTTTATGGGGTATATAAATAGAGCTCTGATTAAATCCTGACTACTCTTTTTAACAGCTGCGTGACCCTGAGCAAAGAACTTGACTTCTCTGATCCTTAATTCCTAGATGTGTAAATGGAGAAATAACACCTACTCCAAAGGTAAATGATGTAGCATAATTAAAGCATCAGACAGAGCACATCAGTAGTGAGCACTTTATAATATGAGTTCATTACCGCCTCCCTCCTACTACTTTATAGCAAGTTCTCCTAAGATAAAGCAGGAGCTATGCTGGTGCCAAAAAAAAAAAAAAATTCAGTGTAATGACACTTGGGAATATATTAGTCATTCATTTCATATTCATCATTGTGCATATGGTAAAGATTTTTTTGACAGGCCTTAGAAGTCAAAGTAATAAAATCATACATTTAAATTCCATAAGTATATTTGTTGCCCTAGGAAATGTTGATGTTATGTGACTCTGTATATTGGGATGCAACTACAAATTTAAGTATGATAATTTTCCATGAAGTCTTTGGAATGTGACCTTTTAAGATGCAAAATTCCAAACTCTGCCTATTATTTTAGAGAATATTTGAAATACAGCAACTTTTATACACCTATTTCAAATTATTATTTGTGAAATACACAAACTTCAAAAGTAAGCCAAAGGAACACATAACAATTCACCTTCAATGGAGTAGACGCTGTGCCAGATGGTTTGAAAACCTCAAAATAAGTCAGTAATATAGATGTTTTTAACCTTTGCCAAACTGGACAAATTTGGACCTACAGAGAGGCTTTAATTAGAAAAACTCAATATTGTATTAAGGAGACTGCTCTAATCTCAGACATCTGTGACCCTTTGAAATTTCAACACAACAAGGTTTTTCTTGGATAGGATGAAACAGGGACAAGCACAATAAAGTAGAATCTTTGGCGGGGAAACGAAATGACCAGTAGGATCTGATAGGAAAAAGGTCTCTCTGTGATCAGCTGATTCCCAGGAGAAGCTGACAAGGTAGGCATGCTTCACTTTTGTTTGTGATCAGGCTTGGGACCAACCAGAGTTCAGGGATCTGTAGGTAAAAGAGAAACCAGACTAATCTTTGGTCAAGGCAAAGCAGAGGGTAAAGAATGAGCAATGCTTAACATATGTTCACTTTCTTTTATTTGTTTGAAGACTGTTAGCACTGAATTGTACTCTCCTAAAATGTCTATGTTGGGGCTCTAACTCAGTGTGACTTTATTTTGAGATAAAGCTATAACGAGGTAACTGAGGTTAAATGAAGTCACAGGGTGGGGGCTTCATGTGATAGGATTGCTGTCCTTGTGAAGGATCAGAGTTCTCTTTCAGATGTCACAGAGGAAAGGCTACCTGAGGACACAGCTGGAATGCAAACATCTGCAAGCCGGAAAGAGAGCCCTCATGAGGGACCAGATCAGCTGGCACCTTGAATCACGGACTTTCAGACACCATAACTGTGAGAAAACAAATTCCTTTTGACTAAGCAACCAAATCTGTAATATTTTATTATGGCAGCCCTAACAGACTAAAACATGAAAAACTGAAGTGCCAAGAATTTAAAGATTTTGCCCATTTCACAATCTAGTATGCAGAGGAATCAGAGAGCATGCCCAGATCTGTCTGACAGTGACATCCATGACATACCATCTTGTCACACTGCCTTTGCAATTAGTGAATTGCTGAATTATTTAAACCTTATTTTTTGTTTCTTAATCTAGATCCCAAATTATTAGATAAGAGCTGCCTTGATATCATGTAACGGTAAATCCACTTTACCCTGGTGCTCTCTTTAGACTATTCAGCTGGCAATCCTTATAAAGGACAATGTTGCCCTCTCTACAATCTTACTCCATTCAGTGGAGGTTCCATACCTTTTACGAATCGGGGATATTAAGTCTTTATTCTCACTGAATGGTCACTGATCAGATTTAAGCAAGGTTGCTTATGCAGAGCAAGTATCTGCTTTCACTTCAACTTAGAGTGATTTTAGGAAAATCATTGGGAAAACCCTAAAAACATCTCCTATTCATGCTATGTCTTGGCGCCTCCATGGGTTCTCTGTATTTCATTTTTCTTTGCATTTTAGCTAACAGAACATTGTTTTTTAAAAAATTATATTAAAAGGGGCGCCTGGATGACTCAGTCATTTAAGCATCCGACCTCATTTCAGGTCATAATCTCATGGTTTGTAAGCTCTAGTCCTGCATGGGGCTCTGTGCTGACAGCTCAGAGCCTAGAGCCTTCTTCAGATTCTCCCCCTCTTCCTTGTCCCTCCTCTTATCATGCTCTGTCTCTCTCTGTCTCTCAATAATAAATAAAAATATTAAAAAATAAAATTATATTAATTATATCTATACTATTTTTACTTTCCATCTTTCATTTATCTTATTGATTAATATGATCTTTTTTTCTTATGGATTTAAGATGTTACTTCCTGCAATTTCAGACGAATAATAGTAATATTAAAGAATTTATGTTTTTTTTTTTTTACTGGGACATTATTTAACCATATCTGTTACTGTAGATTAAAAACAATTTTCTCTGAGAATGTGGTTAAGCACACAAAATCATAACGGGACATATTTGTTTAGAAAAGTCAGCATTTGCCTAAGTTCTGTGGTTCAGGTTCATATGTATTTTGCCTTCTGCATACAATGAGCATTTTAATTTGTGGGTTTTCTTAAACAGAAAAATAGTCATCAGATAATAGAAGTTAATTTAGCTAACAGAACCTGAAAAATTTATCAAGACAGCATGACCTTACCAAGTGAAAGTAAGGAAAAAAATAACATAAGACAGGTGCTTTCTACCTAGGACAACAATTTTTAATAGTTTTGAGATTCCTTTGCTAATCCAAGAAAAGCCTTCCCTATAAAAGGACATAGGTGAATAATTATAATACCATGCATATAATTGCAGTGGATTCATAGACTCTAGAAGCCCTAAATCTGTAGGAAGTTTCACCATTTTTTTTGAGAGAGAGAAGGAGGGAGAGAGAGAGACTGTACTGTGCTCATGCACATGAGCAGGGGAGGGGTAGACGAAGAGGGAAAGAATCTTAAGCAGATTCCACACTCAGCACAGAGCCTGACATGGGGCTGAGTCTCATGACCATGAGATCATGACCTGATGAGAAATCAAGCGTTGGAAACTTAGCTGACTGAGCCATCCAGGTGCCTCTAATATTATGTTTTTTATCCTGTCATTTAACATCAAATCTTCTCCATGTTGAAAGAGATGTGAGAATTTAGGCAAAACGTAAATATTTGATATATTTGTTATACTTTATCTTGCCAGGATGAGAGTAAAATATAACCTCATTTGAAAGTTAATAAAATCTTATTCCACTCCAGAAATTAACAGACCAAAACTGCATTCAGAAAAGTTTTTCAATGTTTTCATCTGTAAAAAAGTACTCTAAAAAATATTAGATCGTGTGTGTTTGTGTGTGTGTGTGTGTGTGTGTGTGCATTTTTACTTTTATGTATATATAAATAGATATGCATGAGACTTAGGAACATCTTGTTTCTAGTATCTGGTCATTGTCATATGTCATATGTCAATTCCTGACATAGAGTCCCTAACTCACTTGGAATTTCATGCTTGATGTCAGTGTCTTTTGTTCCAGTGAGGTGACTCTTGGTGGGTTCCTGGATGGTGGCTGGTGACCAAAAAGACCAAGCCATGTTTAGAAGCTTAGAATTTTCAGCTCTAGACCATTCTTTAGAGAGGGGGGAGGGGCTGAAAATGAAGTTACTGATCCATCATGCCTATGTGAGGAAGCCTCCAATAAACTCCCCCAAATATAAGGGGGTTCGAATAGCTTCCAGGTTGTTGAACACATGCAGGTGCTCAAAGAGTGGCAAGACCCTCAGAGCGCATGGAAGCCCTGTGCCGCTTCTGACCTACTTTGTCCTACACGTGCCTTCCTTCTGGATGTCATCTGTATCCTTTGTTGTATCCTTTTACAATAAAGTGGTAAACAGTAAGTAGCTTTTTCTTTTCTTCACAAATCTGTGAATCACTCTAGCAAACTAATTAAACCCAAGGAGGGGGTGATGGGAACTTCTGATTTATAGCCAATGACTCAGAAGCATGGTTGGCAACGTGCATTTGTGATTGGCTTCTGAAGTTTTTTGGGGGGTAGCAGTCTTGTGAGTCCCCTTAACTTCTGGAATCTTTCACTAACTACAGGCAGTGTCGGAATTAACCTGTAGGACACCCAGCTAGTGTTGTCGAGCTGCTTAATGTGGGAGAAACCCCCACACATTGCATACCAGACATGTTGTAAGAATAATAGTACTGTGAGAGTAAACTGAAACACAGAAGAAGGGCTAGAATTTTCCTACACTATAGATTATATACAGGGACGCCTGCGTGGCTCAGTCAGCTAAGCCTCTGACTTCGGCTCAGGTCATGATCTCACGTTTGTGGGTTGGAGCCCCTCATCGGGCTCTGTGCTGACAGCTCAGAGCCTGAAGTCTGCTTCGGACTCTGTGTCTTCCTTTCTCTGCCCCTCCCCCTCTCATGCTCTGTCTCTCTCTGTCTCAAAAATAAATGAAAACATTTAAAAAAATTTTCAGATTATATACATAACTTAAGCCACTTAAACTGTAGTAATTAGATGATAGGATTTTTTTGTTCAGGGTGTCTTTTACAGGTGTGTGTGTGTGTGTGTGTGTGTGTGTGTGTGTTGAGACAGACAAAGAAAGATACATGTCATATATATGAATTAATGATGTAAGAAAATTAAAAAAATTATAGGTGAAATCAGGAATTGACTAATAAAATCAGAAAGATCATTAAACACTAGTATAATCTGATGAAGGTATCAAACATTGCTTAACGATATGACTAGGGCATCACTTTGCCAAATAGAATAGTAAATTCTCTGTCCTTATTTTACTCATCTATCAGTAGCTGGGACCCAGCTCATCCTTCTTTATTCTTGACTTTCCTAATTGGCTTCCATGGCACAATCTCTTAGTTCTTCCCTTAAGTCTCTGAAGCAGTTTTTAGACCCCTTTGTTGGTTTTTCCATATCCCCTCAATCTCCAGACATTGATATGTTACCTTTTTAAGCCTCTTCCATTCCAAGCTATACTTATTTTTTTTAATATGGTCCTCATATGTTTCAGCATCAACATCACTTAAGAAATGTCTAGAAATGCAGATTTTTCAAGTCCACCCCAAATTTCATAATCAGAATCTGGAGTAGGGCTCAGAAATCTGTGTTTAATAATCTCTCCAGGTTGTTCTTATAAGTGCTGGAACTTAAGAAGCTCTGCTCTGGGTAACAGCATCCATACCTATTGCTCTAAACCATTTATAGGCTGGTGACTCCAGTATTTAATACCTGCCATCCCATCTTCAACCTTAATGCCTTCAGACTAAAATTTTTAACTACCTAATTAAAACTAAGTAATTAAAACTTGAATTGAGATGATCTATAAGCTCCTCAAAATGAACATGTCCAAAATTAATTCCTGAACTCCTCTCTCTCCCTCAAACAGTTCTTCTCATGGTCTTACTTAGATTTATTTGTCTTCTTCCCTTGATCCAGCCAAATCTTCTGGATCCATTGTTGACTTCTGTCTTTTTCTCATTTCCCACAGCAAATCTATCAACCAGCTTTCTAAGCAATAATTTCAAAATTCATTTTGTTACTTAAACCACTACCAAATTCTCAAATCTCTGAAAGACTAAGGATACTGGACAATTAAGGAAATGATTTATTTAAGGCTAAAGCAATAATGAGAATGGTCATTAGTGAAGGATATCTCAAAGAAAAGGAAGGGTGCTTGGGATTGTATAGAAGTAGTTAACAAGGGAGACCTTGTTGACTCTTACGGAAGCCATAGAAGGACAGGGTGGTCCTTTATGGTTGTCCATTTTCCAGAACACAAACAAATGAGAGGATTTCTTAACTGTTGCTGCTTTTCAGGAGCACAAGTCTTATATAAAATTCAACATTTTCAAAGCCATCTTCATCCCTCTAGCAGGATGATGCCATAGCATACACCCTGACTACTTCATCCTTACTTCCCATCTTGTCTAATATATATACAGACTGATTGTTTGAAAATATAAGTCATGCCATTCTTCTCTTTACAATCTTCAAATAGCATTCAAAATCACATATAGTAAAATCCAAAATTCTCATCATGGCCTGAAATATCAGGCCTGTTATCTACCTGACCTAACCTAAATAAACTCCTAGACTTTCCCTCATCACTGACCTATACCTTTCCAAATTCTTCACTTTTTCCTAAGCTACAGATGCTTTACAGTAGAGGATCTTTGCTCTTCCTGTTTTCTGGAAAGCTGTTAATCCACATGGCTCATCCACTTATTTTTTTCAGGTCTCTGCTCACACATCATCTTTTTGAACAGGTCTTTCCTAACTACCCTATAAAAGAGCATCACTGTATTCCCCACTCTCTTTATCATTCTCCTACCCCCTCTTTTCCATTTCTTCAAGTACTTTTCCCCCTCTGACATACATGTAATTTGAAGGGGACAAGGTCTGTTTACTGCTCCTTCCCAATTTGAACATAAGTTCCATGAAGGCAGAGACTTTTATTTATTACTTACCTCTAGAAACCTGGAAAGTCCTTAGCATATAGTAGAGTCTCAATAATTATTTACTAAGTGAGTTAAATGAATAGCCTATGCCAATTCACAAATAAATTATGATAAGGCAGAAAAAAATCTTTGATAAATCAAATCTTAGTAAAATACACATAGAACTGGTAAGCAAAGCTGATAAGCAATTTTATGTTCATAAATACCCACACAAAAATGGATATGTAATTTAAAACATACTTAAAACTTTAAAATAGAAATAAATATTTAATTTAGCTTTAATCTAAACCTTTATCATTAGCTCTTCATATTCTGTGGTTCTTGACTCATATACAACAAAAGAAAAAGTAACAAATAGCATGTAAGATAAATAATGAGAAGCAAGGGGATAAACAACATACATTGGCACCAACACACAGAGAAAGTAAACATACTTCAGTGTCGATAATGAAGCAAGAAATAATTGCTGAGTGCCTACTATATGCTAGTTCTTTCCTTCAGAGTTTGAAGTGCATTGGGATTAGAGAATACAAAGAATAATCACAAAACATGAAAAGTAACTATCCTAAGTGCAATTTGAAATTCATGGTATGTAAAGAGATATGAACAAGAGCCCAGCTTAATTAAATCACTTTATGTTTCCAACTGAAATACACTATACACCAAAGAGCTGAAAGCATATATATGTCTTTATATAAAGCATTATATATGAAGCCACATATAAGGTGTCTTACACATACAGAGAATTAATTTACTAAATTTTGATAAATTTTAGGGAAATACAATAGCTTTTAATAATATTTGAGAAACCGTAAGGAATATAAAATTTGTTGAGAGATGGGAAAATTTCCAAAACTGCATGATCAAATAGAAGGATTATCAATTTAGAAATAGCTCTTACTAGAAATGAGAAGATTTTCATTTGGAATAGCAGTCCCAATAAACCACTTTGGTTTATGTTTTTGTTCTTTTTTTAAAAAAATTTTTCAACATTTATTTATTTTTCAGAGAGACAGAGCAAGCCGAAGAGGGTCAGTAAAAGGGGGAGACAGGTTCTGAGCTGTCAGCACAGAGCCTGATGTGGGGCTCGAACCCACAAACTGTGATATCAAGACCTGACACGAAGTCAAACACTTAACTGACTGAGCCATCCAGGTGCCTCTATTGTTGTTCTTATTAGACTGATAGTCTGGGAAGAACTGCTGTAAATACACACACACTTAGTCATAACTAACCCCTTTCTACTAATCCTGCATCTTGGCTTTTGTTACTCTTTAGACCATGAATAACCTAAGAAAGGGAGAAGAAATGCTCACTCATGTTTACTATACCCAATCACAGAAACTTGAATTATTTCAGTGATACACACACACACACACACACACACACACATTCATCAAGATAGTGAATGAACTCTGTATCTAAAGAGTATTGATTCACTATCAGCATAGCTGAATATGAGAAAATATGCTACTGAATTTTATTCTTTTTTACATTTAACACTTGTATCAAAAATTTAGTGTCCACTATAGCTTCAACAAACAAGTACAGAGCTAAAATTAATATGCATTGTATACCTAGCCAACATGCTAATGACATAAAACTAGTAAATACTTGTTAATATCATAAGGTAGATGCAAGTTTTACTTGTATATCACCACACTAAACATAGTCTCAACTAATGACATCAGTTTTATACAAAATATGAAGTAGGATTTAGAACTATGCTTTTGAATTATAGTTCTGGTGCAAAAGTTCCACATATTTTAGAATACTTCTAGATGCTGAATAGCTAAAGTGTTAAGGTAGATATCTTAGTCTTTTTGACTCCTTACATACCTTTTGAAATACAGGACAATATTTTGTGCAAAACAGGTACTCCTTAAATGCTAGTTGTACTTAATTAAAAACAAATGCTATTTTAACAGATGTGTGACAAATTTGTACCTCAGATCAAAAAACATAAACATCTTCTACTCTCCCAGATGAGTAGACACTTGGATGCCACATTTCATTCACAATGATAATAAATTGAAGTGTGTGCAGAAAATGAGTGCCAACATATGAAGATTGTGAAAACCATGTATTTTGAAAAATCTTAGAAGGAATTAGGAACCTTTCTACTGGAAATAGATTTTGTACATAGAGTAGTGTAAGCATTCTCAAAATTTAATTAAAAAAAAAAAAACCTGTCATGTTTAGATTTATTCCGTTTACTTTCAAAAGGCAAAATTAGGGCCATGTCTAATTTCTGATCATTAGAATGTTCCTAAACAGAATTGTCTGCTTTTTACAGCGGAAGTGTCATATGGATAGAAAAATTCAAAAGCAGACACAATTATTTTTTGTTATTGTAGAGAGGCTATTGCATTAAGCTAGAGATTGCGTTGGGTGGCCTGCAAAATTATTTTCAATTATGTTGTTTTATAATCATATTGCTTTAAACTGTTGAGGAACTGTGGAGTACTAAGCCAGTGAGGAAAGAGACTCTTGAAGCTGCCTTGATCTTAGCAGCTCTATCGTTTATGACTTTTAATCTTGGAACATTCACTTGTGACATAATTAACCCCTTTACTCTAATGCTACCACTTATCTTTTATTACCTTTAAGACCCTTAGGAACATAGAAAAGTAGGAAGGAACATTTCTACTCATATTCTTGGGAACAGAACATAGAAACTTGAATCATGTCAATGATAAAAATAATAAAAATTCTACTCATAATATATGTGTAACACATTTTAATTCTTCACTTCACAAAAGTGAAGTAGGCCTTCACTTTTCAAAAAAAAAAACAAACCCTTATATATAGTAGTGATAATACTGTATTGTAGAGTATTAACTTCACATATTAATTGTTTCTGGTTTCATTTTTACCTTTTTTCTTTGCATAATGAACTATAATATATACTCTCAGAGGGCCTAAAATCCTCCCGCACTTTCTTTGATGAGAATAGATGAGAAAAACTGCTAATTTGCTTTGAAGTTAATTTTTGTTTCACCCCTAGATTCTAAAGCAAACTACTAAGATATTTTGAAGATCTTCCAGGTTATGCTCTGAATATTTTATAAAGTAGCAATTGAAAGTTTAAAAGTAAACATTTTAGGAGGGAAAAGATCAGCAGTTCGATTTCAGTGAAACTGATTACCATCACAACTGGCAGTTTTAAAGATGTTTAATATAATTATTGGTCTTTGCAAACAACAATGATTTAAAAAGTACCTATACTCTACTCCAAGAAATACATTTATATATTAAATGAATTTCTACAATAGTTCCTTTCTAGTACAGTAGTCATTTATTCATTTACCCAGTTTCTTTTGAGTGTGTTCTATGCTAGTCATTGCTTTGGCATTAGAGGTAAAAATAGGAACAATACATAAGGAATAATAGAACATGAAAAGATCCAAATGCAAAAGAAAGCATAGAACATCTGATGAAACCAAGTTCAATTTGGTTGGAGCACAGACTGTTGTTTAGAGGCTGATGTTAGAAATGAGACTACTGGGGTGCCTGGGTAGCTCAGTCGGTTAAGCATTCGACTTTGGCTCAGGTCACAATCTCATGGTTTGTGGCTGGAGCCCTGCGTCGGACAGTGTGGAGCCTTCATGGGATTCTCTCTGTCTCTCCCTCCCTCTCTGTCTCTCATTCACTCACACCTTCTCCTTCTCAAAAATAATTTTTTAAAAAAGGCTTCATACTACTAACACTACTAAAAAAAGAAATGAGACTGCTGTGGTGAGCAGGGGTAAGGTTATGAGTAACATTGGCTATGACGTTCAGAGATGAGTTTTTTAATCAATAATATGATTTTCATCTTAAAAATCAATGTATAAGATAAGTCAAAATTGGAAACTTTCATCTGCTTATGAGATATGAGTTTGACTACCTCAACTCTGTGAAGGAAGAAGTATGGTGGAGGTTGTTGGTGGGGAGAAGATATTGATATGGGGTATGGGGGAGGGGTTAACGTTAAAGACAAAGAAAAACTAAGAGGCCAGAGTAGAAATCCAGGTTAAAGATGATGGTGTCCTATATAGGGATTGAAAAATTTCCTTTCTTCCCTTCTAGATTCTTTGGCTAGTCTAATAATTAAATTGATATAAGATAAATTAACAGGAGAAAACAAATTTAATTTTACATGAACAGGAGCCCCATAAAAAATATTATGAGACTCCAAGGCAGCCAATCAACTGAGGCTTCTATGTACCACCCTGAGCTAAGGGGAAAGGAAGTTGAAGCTCATGGGTTTAAAGGGGAGGAAGTCAATCACAAGATGAAAAGAGCTAATGTTTGGTAAAGACATACTTGCCATAACATGCAGATAAATCCTTCTTTTTTTGTTTTTTTTTTTTAAATTTTTTTTAAATGTTTTATTTATTTCTAGGAGAGAGAGAGACAGCGTGAGCAGGGGAGGGCCAGAGAGAGAGGGAGTCACAGACTGAAACAGGCTCCAGGCTCTGAGCTGGCAGTCAGCACAGAGCCCGACGCGGGGCTCAAACCCACGAACCGCCAGATCATGACCTAAGTGAAAGTCGGACGCTTAACCAACTAAGCCACCCAGGCGCCCCAATCCTTCTTTATATAAAGAGTTGTCTCTGGCAATAACTCTCTTCCTGGGACATGCTCCCTATCTAAATTCTTTTAGGCAGTTAAGGGAGAGGTAAAAAGCTTTTCCTGAATTTTCCAGGTCTTAATAGCCTTCAACTCAGAACAATCCACATGCAAAGTGGCACATATGGGGGAGCATATTCTGCTCCTCCTCACTTGAACCACAGAATTAAAAGAGGTTAGCGGAAATAACTGAATAATTTAGAACAGCACAGCTCAATAGAAGTATGATGCAAGTTGTTTAGGTAATTTTACATTTTCTTGTAGCTACATTAGAAAAGGAAAAAAAAACAAGTGAAATTAATTTTAATAATAATAACATATTTAACCTCAAATATAATCATATCATGAGTCATCAATATAAAACAAGTCCTAAGATATTTCACATACATTTTTGTTCCTAAATATTCAAAACTCACATACCAATTCAGACACTTAATTTTCTATCAGAAATTCTTAGATTTCATAAAACTTAAAGTTGAAAAGGTTGTTTACATAGTGTACTTCTTCAAAATGCACTTCAAAGTTTTCTAATAACTGAAATAAGTATTGTGATGCTGTGGTTTATAAAAAGAAATATGTATTTGGTCTTCATCTCCATTTTTGGCACAGAACTCCTAAAATCCTTTGAATTTCCTAAGTGGTAAGAGCTATAAAGGTGTCTCTTATTATGTTAATAAGGTGACTTTTGGAACAAACCAAAGATGGAGCTTGTTGCCAGAACCAGTCATGTGGTTAGAGGGTTATAACTTTCAGTTCCATCTCCCAGATTTCCAGAGAAGGGAGCGGGCAACAGTTCCCTTTGGTTGCCAATAGTTGGCGACTTAATAAATCATCCCTATGTGATGAAGTCTCTACAAATCTCAAAAGGACAGGATTTAGAAAGCTCCCAGTTTGCTGAATTCATGGAGATTTGAGGAAAGTGGCAGGTTCAGAGAGCATGAAAGCCCCATGCCATTTCCCCACACCTTGTTCTATGCATCTCTTCATCTTGGCATTCCTGAGTTATAGCTATTCATATTAAATTTATAATGCAGTGAGTAAAAAAATTTCTTAGTTCTGTGAGGTGCTTTAGCAAATTAATTGAACCCCAGGAGGAGATCATGGAAATCTCCATCTCCCAGTTGGTCAGAAACACAGGTGACAACCTGGACTTGTGACTGGCATCTAATGTATGTGTGTGTGTGTAGGTGGGGGATAGCCTTGTGGGTCGGAGCCTTAACCTTTGGGATCTGATCTATCTCCAGGTAAATAGTGTCAGAATTGAATTGTAGGATAACCAGCTGGTCATGGAAAATTATTGATGGTGTGGGTTGGAATTGAGTGACCAAAACCTTTAAGTGTCAATTTAAACACTTAAATTTAAATTGAGGAAAATTACATACAATCTAAAATTCAATTCTTCAGTTTGCCCTGATCACATTTTAGTTGCTCAATAGCAGTAAGTGTCGGCTACCAGATCATACATTGGCTACCATATAGTATAGTGAAAATTTAGAAGATATATAGAAAGGAAAAAAGAACACTTGGTATCATAATAGATATGGTGGAAAAGGAAATGGAATGGCTAAGTGTTGAGACCAGATGTTCTGACTTGGGCACTTTATTTTTTTTTAATGTTTTTTATTTATTTCTGAGAGAGAGACACAGTGTGAGTAGGGGAGGGTCAGAAAGAGAGGGAGATAAAGAATCTGAAGCAAGCTCCAGGCTCTGAGCTAGCTGTCAGCACAGAGCCTGACACAGGGCTCGAACCCATGAACTGTCAGATCATGACCTGAGCTGAAGTCAGATGCTTAACCAAATGAGCCACCCAGGCGCCCCTGACTTATGCACTTTAGTGGATGGTAGACTCTTTCAGTGAGATAGGGAACGTAGCAGGAGGAGTATTTGGGTGAGATTAAGGGAGACCAGAATGCTAATAAATACTGGACATAGTTTTGAAAGAGAGGTTTTTCAATATATAAGCTTTTAATTTTAAATTGAATTATAGTACAGTGTATCCAAAATCTCTAGCACATCTCTGAAAGCTTGCAATCAATAAACTATTGTTTAAGGAATAAAATAATACAGTTGTCATTGCCTTGCTCTATTCTGACTAACAACATCCACGCATTACTATATTTAAAAATGTGAAATTGGTGATTTTTCCTTTTGTTGGCTTCTTATCTGCCTAATCATTAGTTTTTTCTATTCTTCATTCTAGAACATTTTCTCTCAATTGTTTTCCATAAAGTTTTTCTTCATAAGAAGAATGGTTTTCATTCTAAATCCTCAAGGGTACTCAGAGAACTAAATCACTTTAGTACAGTTAGAGTTATGTTGCATCTTTCATGAATAATTTATGGGCAAACCAACTTTTTAGGGTAAATTTACCAAAATGAACATACTATCAAATTAGTCAATTTATAGGAAGACAAAAAAGTGTGTAAAGCAGTTCATGTATCAATTTTTATGAGGAGTTTAGATTTCATTAATTGTAGCCACTTTTAATCAAAACAGTAAAAAAAAAAAATAGGGGTGCCTGGGTGACTCAGTTGGTTAAATGCCTAACTCTTGGTTTTGGCTCAGGTCATGATCTTGCCATTCACAGCATCCAGGCCTATAGAGCCTGGTTGGAATTCTCTCTCTCCTTCTCTCTCTGTTCCCTCCCTCCCCTGCTCATGCTCTCTCTTTCTCAAAATAAATAAACTTTGGGCACCTGGGTAGCTCAGTCAGTTAAGTGTCTGGCTTCAGCTCAGCTCATGATCTCACGGTTTGTGAGTCTGAGCCCTGCATCAGGCTCTCTGTTGACAGCTCAGAGCCTAAAGACTGCTTCAGATTCTGTCTCTTCTCTCTGACCCTCCTCCACTCACACTCTGTCTCTCTCTGTCTCAAAAATAAATAAATATTTAAAAAATTTTTAAATAAATAAACTTTTAAAAAGTCAATAAAAATGTCAAGGATTATTCATATTCATTGATAATTGTATATGCAGATACTAAAACATTTATAATAGTAAATCCTTGCAACAAATGTATATATTATGATGCCCATTCACAACTGAAGAAACTGAGGCTTGAATTATGAGCTAGAACCCAAGTGTACATGACATTAAAGTTTATTCAGTATTTTTTGTTCCTTTTTGACTGGTTCATTGGTTTTTCTTCAAGAAACTTTAGAATAGTTTTATATTTGGAGAAAAATTTCAAAGATAATATAGAGTTCCTAAATACATTACTAAATGAACTAGCTTATATTAGCACAGCATACTTCTCACAAGTAATGAACCAATATTGATATATTATTATTAACCAAAGTCCATACTTTATAGAAAATTCCTTAGTTTCTACCTAATGTCCTTTTTCTGTTCCAGGATCCTATCCTGGTTACCACAGTACATTTAATCATTATCAAAGAAAGCACAGAGCCAGGCAATAGTTAAAACAGTAAAATAGTTGTTATTCAAAAACTACTGTCATAGGAGAAGAGGCCTCAGAGCAGAACTGGGCTTAACTCCAAATATAACATGGCAACTGGGGATTTCTAGCCAAGGAGCAAGGTGCAAGTCAGCAGATGGAAAATTCCTTAGAGGAGACATGAGGGATAAAGGGGGGATTCTGGTTAAGAGGCTTATGGGATTCTTGCCAAGGGGTCAGGTTGACTAGATATGATCTGGGGGGTAATAGAGAATAAAGAATTAGATCAGATATTGAGGGAGATCTGATATTGAAGGGGAATTTCTCTCTAATTGACTTAATAAGATCTTTGCTATTACTTAGCAGTTCAGACCCCACAAGGACAGACACCAGGGTTGAGGCCTAGAGGGCTTAGAGGAGCCTAACTAGAATCAGGTCAGGGAGGGTCTTGGCATCAGCATGTACGCTTGGGCTACTCTTAGCTATGACAGTTCTCAGCCTTACCTTGTTCTTGATGACTTTAAGGATTTTTAACAAATACTGATCAGGTATTTTATAGAATGTCCCTCAGTTTGGATTGTTCTGATGTGTTTCTTATGTTTAGAATCAGGTTATGTATTTTTGTAAAGTTCCATTTTCATCACAGCATATCAAGGGTGCATATTCTCAACATGACTTATCACTGTCAATGTTGACCTGAATCAGTTGGCTTAGATAGTGTTTGTCAGATTTCTTCAAATTTTTAAAGTTGCTTTTTCTGTACTTTCCATATTGTGATCTTTGAAAGGAAGCCACTATGCACAAGCAGTGTAGTAGTGAGGGTTAGGCACTACCTCATTAGGGTGTAATTATCTGTATAAATTATGTAATATGTGATATTCTTCTACATTCATTTATTTACTTACTCAATCATTTAATTAGTATTAATATAATATCATGGATATTTAGTATTTCCAGCTTTGTCCACTCAGAGCTCTTTTACGTGATTCCTGTGTCCCATTGTCCCTTTGACAAATCCACATCATAGTGTGTTTATCTTTACCATTTCCTTACTTTCTGGTGCACTGAGGTGGTCCACTCTCATCTTGTCTCCTTCCCCCAACCTATAATCAGCCATTTCTCCAAGGAGCCCTAGTTCCCGGTTTTGGAGAATGGTATTAAAAATACATATCTAGGGGCCTGGGGGGCTCAGTCAGTTGAGCGTCTGACTCTTGGTTCAGCTCAGGTCATGATCTCATGGCTTGTGGGTTCCAGTCCTGTACTGGGCTCTGCACTGGCAGCATGGAACTTGCTTGGGATTCTCTCTCTCTCTCCCTCTCTCTCTCTCTCTCTCTCTCTGTCTCTCTCTGTTCCTTCCCCACATGCGCTCACTCTCTTGCTGTCTCTCTCTCTCAAAATAAACAAATTTAGGAGAATTTTTAAAAATAGATTTCTGAGTTCTAAGTGTGCTTGGTACTACTGGGATGTTATGCCTCTATATCCTCTCAGCTGACAAAGTCAGAGAATATGTGTGCATACTTACCAGTGTATGTACACATATTTGTAAATATTCTATGAGCAATAAAAATTGGTATCTATTTTAAGCTAAATATGAGTTCATATTCATGTCTAACTTTGATCCATTACCACATGAATCATTCTGATCTGTTTCCTTTGCTCATCCCCCTCTCTAACAGTGATGACTCTGCTCCACTCTCTGCCATCCATTTAGTTACTTTTTCAATTCTAGTAACACTTGGAAAGTGGTTGAAGAATTGTTAGCCTGTACCCAACATGTGATATGACTTTACCAGTTTCCAAATTTGACCATTGAAACAGGTATGTAGTGGTATCTCATCGTGGTTTGAGTTTTCATTTCCCTGAATGCATATAATGTGGAACACTTTTTCATATGTTTGTTTGGCATCTGTATATTTTCCTTGGTAGGTTAAGGTCTTTGGCCCATTTTTTAATCATGTCACTTATTTTTCTTATTGTTCAATTTTAAGAGCTCTTTGCATGTTTTAGGTAAAATTCCTTTATCAGATATGCCTTTTGCAAATATTTTCTCCTAGACTGTGGCTTGTCTTCTTTTTCTCTTAACATTATCTTTTGCAGAGCAGAAGTGTTTAATTTTAGTGAAGTCCAGCTTACCCGTTATTTCTTTCATGGATTGTGCCTTTGATATTGTATCCAAAAAATCATCACAATACTTGAGGTCATCTAGATATTTTCCTATGTTATCTTCTAGGACTTTTAAAGTGTTCCACTTTACATTTGGGTCTGTAATCCATTTGAGCTAATTTTTATGAAGGTTATAAAGTCTGTGTCTGGATTTTATTTATTTTTTGCATGTGGATGCCCAGTTCCATTCCTGGCTTGCACGGCTTCTAACAAAATGTTCATTATGATTCTTATCCTTGTTCCCCCATAGGTATTTTCACCTCTTGATCTTTCAAGATTTCTTTTCATCTTTGCTTTTCTGCAGTTTGAATATAAAATAACTAGTTTTGTTTCATTTTGTTCTTGTTTTTTTTTTGTTGTGGGGCGGTATTTAGATATGTATTCTGTATGATGTTCCCTGAACTTCCTGTATCTGTGGTTCTGTATTTGTCATTAATTTTGGAAAGTTCTCAAACATTGTTACTTAAATTATTTCTTCTGCTCTATTTTCTCTTTCTTCTCTTTCTGGGAATCCAGCGATCCACGTTATCAAGTTACACTTTTTGAATTTGTCCCACAGTTCTATATGTTCTATTCTCCTCTCCCCCTCACCCCCCTCCTTAATGCCCCCCAACAGTTTGTTTGTTTGTTTTCTCTTTGAATTTCACATTGGGAAGTTTCTTTTGGTCTATTTTTAAGCTCATTGATATTTCTGCCCCTAGGCTGTAATCTTTACAATTATCTCACTAGCCCTGATCTAGCCCCCAGGTCCTGCCCCAAACTCCCACTTTTTTCCCTGGCTGCAGGCTTCCTGATCTATGTTCTTGAAGCCATGACCTCAGCTGAGTCTCCACCCCCACCCCCACCACATGCATGGGACAGCTAGGATAAAGGGGTCGGTCTGTGTGGAAGAAACGCATTCCACCCAGGTAGAATAAGGCACTTGCAAAATCTTTTCCCCTAAAGAGCACACCTTTTTATAGAAAAAGCTCTGACTATATTTGACCATAATTACTCTTCACCTTCTCCTGCCAGAGCAATGAGGGGATCCATTAAAATCTGATGGGATTCCAAGATGAATCCATGGAAGTTTGGGGGCCCCAGGAAGATTGCAGCTCCAAATGAGTTTCTCAGTCTTATGCTAGTCAAAACTCAGCCTCTAGCCTCATCAAAATAAACTTTTATCTGTTCCTACCAATTGATATCTCCAGTGGCTTCTGCTCAGTCTAAGTACATCTCGGTTGTGCCCTACTGGATGCACCTGTCTCTCCAGATTTCAGAATAGACATTTTTCCCTGTACACCTCAAATTTTTGATGGGTCTAAAATAAGTCATTGTTTTTTCCTTTGTCCGGCTTTTTTATTGTTATTGTTTTAAGTATGGGAGTGACACCTCCCAGACTGACATGTTGGAGCTGATATAGCCAAAACCAGTAATTTAGTTCATTCAGTTTTTACTTGCCTTCTGTTTAATTCAACAGTTTTTTGAGTCTGCTTCTTCTAATATTGTTACTTAGAGTTATATCCAGCTATATATAGGCTATGTATTTCCATATACATAATCTATTTAGTGCTTTTACTTTCTTTATGATGTCTCCATCAAAATTCCCCATCTGTTTCCAAAGCAGGCACTATCTAAAGTTTAGTATCCAGTTTCCTTTTATTCTGACCATGATATTCTGAGAAATCTGTCCTTATTCCCCAAATTCCTGTTTCTGTTGAAATTTCTTGCTGTTTCTGCTTCATGTCTCATTGTCTAGAAACTAATCTTATCAGTTAATTCAGCAAGTACCTAATTTGTTCAAGTCATTTATTAAAGTTGAATTCAACTTGCTCAGTAATTTCAAAATCATATATGTGTGTTATGTGTTATGTAGATGTACATATACTAATGGTTTTTAAGCAACATAATGATGAGTATTCAAATTTCATTTTCTTATTACACAAATATTAGTTGCTATACTCAGAAAACATAACCCATCACAAGCATACTGAGAAATCACATAGATTGGCTAAAAAAGAAGATGGTAAAATCTTAATTGCCTCTCTCAATCTCCTAAAGACTAAGATTACCATGTGAGCCAATTTATTACTTATAATTTAAGAAATACATTATAGTATTTAATATCTAAAAGACATTGTTACCTATTTAACTTTTATACAAAAATTTTTATAATGAATTTTGCTGACTCTAAACCATGAACAGACATGAGCATGATTGCTAATAACTTGCTGCTTTTTCATATTCTACATTCAGCCTAGAACTTCTAACATTTCCTTAGTGTTGGTGGCTTCTGTGCCAGTGAAGAGTGCTTTCCTCCTCTTTCTTCTCACTAAATGCAGTTGTGAGAAAAAGCCACAATTCTGATTTCACAGTTCATGTAAAGCACCCTGTGTAGAGAGTTCAATTAGCTTAACATACTTATTCCAATTATTTCTTATTTTATATATCCCAAGCAGGTGCCCACTGATTTGCCTTGCTGTCAGTTGGTGCTCAACAAATAATCTGTGGATGTTGGCTGAACCTTCTATGTTCATCATTTTATAGTTTGTAACTCAAACCATCATGCTGTATGCCTTAAACTTATACAGTGATATATGTCAATTAGTTCTCAGTAAAACAGGAAAGAAGTCTATATCTGAAATGCAACCTAATGAGCTAGTCAGAATAAAAGTTCTCTATGAGAAAAATGAGCTCAATTATTTCTTTCCTTTAAACATGAAGAATAATTGACATTTCATTTTATACTATTTTAGTGTTTCAGATGCATGTAGTTGCTGTGTTTCATTGATGGTAGAGATTGGCTTTATGAATGCATGACTTGTCTGTTGTGCAGAGGGAACATTAATTTTCTACTTTAAATTTAAAATCAAACTTAAAAAATGATTTCCCCTGAAATCACTACTTGAATTTCTACAGATTCTAAAATAAATTTTAGGGGCACCTGGGTGGTTCAGTCGGTTAAGTGTCCAACTTTGGTTCAGGTTATGATCTCACGGTTTGTGGGTTTGAGCCCCATGTGGGGTTCTGTGCTGACAGCCTGGAGCCTGCTTCATATTCTGTGTCTCC
Source organism: Crocuta crocuta (assembly GCF_008692635.1). Taxonomy (NCBI): domain Eukaryota; kingdom Metazoa; phylum Chordata; class Mammalia; order Carnivora; family Hyaenidae; genus Crocuta; species Crocuta crocuta. Next base: position 1,806,716 of record NW_027530575.1, on the reverse strand, counting down.
CTCTCTCTCTCTGACCCTCCCATGCTCACACACACTCTCTCTCTAAGTAATAAATTAAAAAAAAATTTTTAAGCTGCTATTTTTTAATCTACTGACTTACTTTCATGGAAGTTGTTATATGACCATCAATGAGAGCAAGCAGGAATCAGCATGGTTTCGTATATAGCTCATATCTTACTAACTTTACATTTGCTTTGGTAAAATCAAAAGCACAGGACTTGGTTTCACTTTCAGTAGGAGAGTTTATTATTATCTATTTAAATACATAGACCTCATTAAAATTAAGTAACAGATGGACAGCCTATGGAAACATTTTGAGCTCTGGAACCCAGTAAGTCGCCCTAGTGCTGGGTTATTGGCAACTCAGTCACGTTAAGAGAGTTAAATCCAACTTGCAGTTAAACACCAAATGTCTGTTTATTTACAGTTTTACCTGCCTGTTCTGCTACAAGAATGCCAGAACTCTGCTCCTCTCATTGGTAGTCATGCAAAATCAATCTGCATTTTAATTTGAAGGGTTTGTAGTTGCATAATTTAGAACTAGATATACATGATAAATGAATGTTCTGAAGAAAGAGGACAAGTAGTAGTCTCTGACAAAATATTGAAAGAAAGGGTTTGAAAGAGTATGTGTTTAAATAATTCTGTTTATACAGGAGAGAGAGCAGAGTAATAGAAAGGTGATATGGCTACCCCACATCTATTTAATTAGATGCAAGCAGATTTTGATACTCATTGTCCTGAATCCTTATGTACTGCTCTCATTATATCTCACTACCTTCTTATTTTAAGTCAAATCTACCTTATAATCAGAATAAATTGGAAACTATCAACTGCTTGATGTTTATACTAAATGTATCCAAATGCAAATATAGAGAATTTTTCTAGAGGTCATTTTTTTTTGCAAGTCTTTCTTACAGTTGACAAAAATTATTAACTTCTTTTGATTTTTCCTATTTGATATTAAACAGTATTCTTATAAATGAATATTTATAATTAAAATTGCATAGGGGTGCCTAACTGGCTCAATCATAGAGAATTTGACTCTTGATCTCAGGGTCATGAGCTGAAGCCTCACATTGGGTACAGAGATTACTTAACAAAACTAATAAATAATAAAAATAGCATACCCTGAAAAAAATAAAATGACACATGTAAGTTATGCACAGTGACGAGGTTGACTAAAATTCCACATTTTTTCAGGATAAGAGAAACAAGACATGATTGCCTGTTACTCTTAGAAATAACTCAGAAAATCTAACCTAATGAGACTTTGTCCAGTTTAATTGGGCAATAGTTGAAGGAAGAAATGCACGGAGTTTGAAGTTGAATGCAGCTTCTCTTATTTTACCTTTTTTTAACTGTACTAACTTAGTTCCTACCTCATTGTAATCTTTCAAGTGGTACCATGAGATCACCAACTAAAATCAGTAGGTTTTACAAAGAGAGAGAGAGAGAATCCAGTCTGTAGATTGCCATAGTATCTGATTTTTTTTAATTGGTCATTCAGTTACTTTTTAGGATAGTCAACTTAGCTGGGAACTTATCTGCAGTCAATCATCCAAATCTTCCAAAAATATTAGATTGTGCAAAAGGAGATAGGTTTTCTTATCCCTTCATATTCCCAGTTCTGAGCTTAAACTCTGACACTTAGCCTGTGCTCTATCAGTATTAGAGAGCTGCTCTAATACCTAGTATAGAAACTAGTGTTGTAATCTTTACTCTGACAATCATCATCTGTGTGATTAAACATACACCACTTAAATTATTTAGATTTTAACTTTATTAGCTATAAACTGATCCCTCAAATATATTTAAAACCTAATACTTTAACATTTCATCATCTTTCATTTCAATTTGTACTCATGGAGATATTATTCCATTCATCACCAAAACTACATGCCACTTGCAACTTGACATTTCTAAAATTTGTGGTCAAGATTTTGTCTTTGATTAATGAAACTATCAAATACTGGCACTATTTATAGAGATGAAAGGGCATTAACTACAGAATGAGTCTTGCATAAGTTACTGGGGGCCAAACAATGTAGAACTATTTAATTTTTTTTTTACCTTTGAAACATTGGGGATTATTCGAATTTTATCTAAATTTTTGACAACTACAAGTATCTCTTCTGCAAATCCAGGGAACGTAATCATGGGTACCTAGAAAGAGAAGACAAAGCATTCTTTTTCTGATTTTAATTGCTTACATTTGGGCATGGTGCATTTATTGTAATGTGATTTAATACTTTAGTGCCTCAAACAGAATGAAGCATTTGGACTATACTTTTGACAGATAGTAAGTAAGTTTTCATGAGAATATAGGAACAATTGAAATTTCCTAACATGTTCCCTTTTTGCTTTTTACTTGTTTTATTTATTTAAAATTGTATTTATTGTGTTTGGTTTTGTTTCAAGGAATGCATATTAGCTCTTGGTAATTCCACATTATCATTTACATATGTGTTTTACATTAGTTATCACACTACTGGATAATATTTATGAGACTATCTAAAGTTTGTGAGAAGACATCACATTATGTCAAATGTGGGATTCCTATCAATTTTTATCTAGATATGGTTAAGTGTGTATCTTAGACTGTCTGTCCTGAGATTCCAGGTCTGTACTTAATAAGAGCTTTTTGGGTGCCTAATTTATTAAACTGTAAAATCATACTAATAATAATACTACCATTTATTGTGAGTATTAAATGAGCTAAAATATATAAATTTAGTAGTATAATCTTAATTTATACTTTACCATTATTTTAATAAGAACACAGCTGTGAATTATCATTTAATGAATGCTTGAGGACTTTAAAAACTGAACTCTGAATAAAAAGTGGCAAAACTACCTTAATAGAATGGTGTAAAAAAAATTTAAACCACTATTCATTAGCATTTACTGATATTCTTGCATCCTAAGTTTTTATGTTTGAGTACCATCATGCATTGTGTCTCCAATCCAAGTACTAACCAGGCCTGACCCTACTTAGCTTCCGAGATCAGATGAGATCCGGTGTGTTTGGGGTGGTGTGGCCAGACATCATCTTGCATTGTGTATAGAATCCCAAAGAAAATCAATGGCTTGCCTAGGGTATGGTAATAAAGACTTTATTAGATAGAACATTGCCATGATCTGAATGTTAGTGTGCCTCCAGAATCCATACTTCAAATCCTAATGTTCAATGTGATAGTATTAGCAGGACTTTTGGAAGGTGATTAAGTCATGAAGAAAGAGCCTTCATAAATGGGATTAATGCCTTCATGATAGGGCCTCACATGCCCTGCCTATCATGTGAACATACAAGAAGTCTGCAACCTGCAAGAGGGCCCTCAACCAACCAAACAGGCACTCTGATCTTGGACTTCCATCGTCCAAAGTTGTGACAAATTAATTTCTGTTTTTTATATGCCCCTCGGTATATGGTATTTTGTAATAACAGCTCAATCAGACCAAGACAAGCACTATTTAATTTGGGCTTTCAGCATTCCCTGCTGGAGGCTGGACATCTGCTCCCACCTCTAGGAAATGATGGATATTGGAATAAATGACATACTTGTACCAGTAGATCAGAAGTAAATTTTATTACTCATTTGTAAACAGCATAATGATTCTGCAAGGATTCAGGCTCTACTGGGGGTAAAACAGGAAGAGTAGGTCATGGTCAGATGACTCTGGCTTCATTTGTGTTTAGAGGTTGTGACTGGTTCAGGGTTCGTGTATAAGCCGATATTTGAGCCAAGGGAAGTAGCACCGGGGTTTTCTTATGGGCTTTCCCTGATGTGGGGCAAAAGGGAGAGCGTCAGGGATGGGGACTGAATGCTGTCAGCGATCAAACATCAAAAACAGGATCCGACTGTATTCCAAATCTGAACCAAGAATATTGTGTACTTTATTTGAAAAAAGAAAATGAGGAAGTAAATGTATTTTAAGCCACAAGAAGTGGCGGAGAAGCTAATATTAATGTACATGGAGTATGATTCCTCAGAAAGTGGCTCTGTAAAAAAATGAAGACATGGATTTTCGTAAGGTTGATTAAAAAATGTAAATGACAAATTATTTTCCACTTAGTCGACTGGCAAAGGAAAATTAATCAAATGAATGAAAATACAAAGCCCAATAATACATTGGTTAGGTGAAGAATTGCTACTTGATAGAGAAAAATAGAGTTTTCTCTAGAATAGTGATATTCAGTTTTAAATAAAAAGAAAAACATGAAATCCTATTAACAATAGCAACAAAACCTCAACTATAAATTGAACAAAAGATACATATTCTATTGGAATTAAGTATGAAATCTTACTCTACATGTTGGGGAACAAAAACAAACCACTGAACAAATGGAGAGAATTTCCATGTTTCTGGATAAGAGTTAAATAATAAAAAAGTAGTCTCAGAATTAACATAAACATTATAATGTTTAAATAAAAATCTACTGGGGCGCCTGGGTGGCTTAGTCAGTTGATCGTCCGACTTTCGCTTAGGTCATGATCTCGCGGTTCGTGGGTTCGAGCCCCGCGTCGGGCTGTGTGCTGACTGCCAGCTCGGAGCCTGGAGCCTGTTTCGGTCTGTGACTCCCTCTCTCTCTGACCCTCTCCTGCTCGTGCTGTCTCTCTCTCTCTCTCCTAGAAATAAATAAAACATTAAAAAATAAAATAAAATAAAAATCTACTGAAGCTAGGAAAACTCAAAATTGGCAAAATCCATACAACTAAAGTACAAGTAAGGTAAAAGTAATCCCTCATTTGGTATTTTATCCTATAGAAATAAAATAGGTTTGTGGTTCAAGGTAAAAAGCTATGATTTCACTTTAAGAAAAAAACTTGAAAACAATTAATAATGACTGGATAAAGAGTCTTATACCTAGAGTGGAATATTGTACAGGTATCTAAATGAATGATTTCAAGACTTACCTGAGGGATTGTACAATGTGCATTTGAAATGAGAAACGTTAAGTTTCAAAGTATTGTTTGCAATGTGAGCTCATATTTTTCTGAAAGCAAATAAGTACAAAATGCATTCACAATAGTACTTTTTATAAATATGGAAAAATTATGGACTCAAGTACACTAAGTTACCAATGTTATTTGTACGCTGCCCATGAAGAAATGGTGAGAAGCTGGAAAAATATTTTTGTTTATCTTACTTGAATGACTTAAATCAAAATTTACAAAGGGAAAAATACATAAGCATAGTGAAAAGTTCTAGAAAACGCATGCTAACTTAAATATCTTAATATGTCTAAGGAATAGTCGAGATAGTGAGTGTTGGGGTAAGGGAAAATAAATTAGAAAAACATTCAATTTTCACATAATCTTCTGTATTGTTTAAGGTTTTACAAGAATGTACATTTAAAAATATTGCAAACTTTATAGGGAAAATATTCACATTAGTAACTCATCATACAAAAAGAACTTTAAAAAAGCAAAGAAAAATACTCTGAAATTAGATTTTTTGAAACTTTATTACATGTGTGAAGAAGCTGTAAAATCTTTAGTAAGTAGATTTATTCAAGGCTCTGGTTTTAATAGTCATATAAAGGTCTGCAAAGTCTTGAAATCTACTGGAAGCATGATCAAAATGGTTGAATAAGCAAAAACTGTTCTGTTGGAAGGAACACATAAAATTCCTGCAAGAAATAAAATTCTAAGAAGAAATATAAAATTATATGTTAAAACCGAAATAAAAAACTTAAACATTAAGAAGAAATCTCTATCCCTATGACCTGCAAAACAATAATAGTAAGAAAAAGACACTTTTTTGTATCTAATGTAATGGGAGCTGAGACAGGTGATGAGTGTGATGTACAAAGTTAATGTAAATAATCAGTCTTAACCTAGAGATCCAAATTTTTGAACTACTAAATATTTTATATAACTGGTTAAATGATGATATGTAGTTTATGATTTCTAAAATTGATTCTTTAATTAAAAAATAAAAGCTTTCTTTTACTACTGTCTGTAGCCTAAATTCAGACATGCGATCTCACATTTCCTCTGCTATTCATTTTAAGAAACCTCTTATAACATAGCTAATGTATTAAGTGAATAGAAATGGTTTCCATTATTTTGGTCTCCGCAAAATACCACACGTTTCTGACTGTAAGATGACTTGTAAGTTCCAATCCTTTGTAATGACTATAGGCTAACTATTGGCTTCTTTGCTCTAAAAATGAAGCAAATAAACTTATCAAAATGGAGACATGGATAGAAGGGTAACAGTTGACATTAAACTAGTACAGATGTTGGCTTAACTACCCAAAAGAGTCACTCTCAGCCTCTTTAAATATTCAGGTTATTGAGAATCATACTTTCTTCATGATTATCAAAGTATAATTTTTCATCTCTAAGAGTCCTTAAATTATTTCAAAATGTAAAAGTCAAGATGGGGTTGGGGAAAAATCTTCCCTTTTCTTAGAGAATTAACTGATTAATATAAAGTAACATAGGCTAATCTTTATATTTTTATGATCGTCTCTATATACTTCACTGTAGAATCAAAACGAAGCCTGCCATGTTTGTTTCACTATCGGAGCAGATTTAGAAAGATATAAATTAAATATGGAATCAGAAGATTTTGTAAAAATAAATCTTAGCAATTTACACAGCAGCCTCAGAATCACATTATAAACAGTATTCCACTTTATCGTTCTCCCAAATTTTCTCTTGAAAACTATCAGATGTTATAGCATAATTTGTGCTAATTTGTGCCTATTTTTGGCCTATGCACTTATATCATCTTGTCAAACAGGAAAAGGTTTAGGAATTTGAATTGAGTGAAGACATTTTCAGTCTCTGGTTGCTGCAACTTTTCACAAAATGCTGTTACTTTTAATTTCCAGTGACACTTTACAAGTCATTTGCCGAGCTTGCACATTTGAAGCAGCATCTCATTAGGTAAACTGCCAGTACTAATATTCTCTATTTATTTGTTATAAATTTTTGCATCAGTAATAGATTGTAACTCATATTGAGTTTTGTGTTTAAAGATTTGACAGATGAAATAAAATGAACAAGAAGGGTATCAGATTTAAAATTTAGTATTTATTATAAACTCAGGAAAATCTTGAATATCATGTTGGCAACTTTGAGAGTTTTATTCACTTACAACACAATTACGATATTGCTCTTCAAATGTTCTGTCTTTTATGATATAACTTAGACAGACGTGGTTGGAACTTAAAGATATTCTCCCTTTGAAATTCAAGTTGACCTGAAAGAAACCAAAAACATTCTCCATATACCTTGCTTCTCATTATATTTGCCCCATTTCTGCATAATTTGTAGTTAAAGTTATGCAAGAGAATCAGATCGAATTTAAAAAATAGATAACCATCTCTTTATGCAAAATCACTTTTGTGTTATAGTAGTTTTATGTAATCCAAATCTTGTCTTTTGCTTAGATATGAAATAATTGAAATTGTAGATAATGGGAAGAATTTCTTATTAGTTCCTTTTACATATGTTTAATGAATATGAGTCTAATCCTAAAATCTTTTAAGTATCTTTATTTTAGAATCCATGAAGGAATGAGTTTTCAACTCATTAAAAAAATTTTAATATTTTATTTATTTCTGAGAGGGAGAGAGGGAGACAGCAAGAGCAGAGGAGGGTCAAAGAGAGAAGGAGACACAGAATCTGAAGTAGGCTCCAGCCTCTGACCTAGCTGTCAGCACATAGCCCAACTCAGGACTGGCACCCGCAAACTGTGAAATCATGACCTGAGCTGAAGTCGAAGATTTAACCGACTGAGCCATACAGGCGTCCCATTTTTCAACTCATTTTTAATGATCATACATTTTCCTTTTCCAAAACGTAATTCAAAGGTTGCAATAATGCTTTATGTTAATTATACTGGAATTAAATGTTTTTAGTTTTAAAAATAAAAAAAATTAAGAGGTCTATGAAAATTGAACAAAACATTTAGTGTTCATTAAAATGAATGTATCGGAGAGTGCTTGGGTAGCTCAGTCAGTTAAGCATCCAACTTTGGCTCAGGTCTTGATCTCATGGTTCGTGAGTTCAAACCCCACATCAGGCTCTCTGCAGTCAGGAGACAGTCAGCTTTGGATCCTCTGTCTTCCTGTCTTTCTGCTCCTACCCCATGCATTATTCTCTCCCATTCTCTCTCTCTCTCTCAAAAAAACAAATAAATAAGCATTAAACAATATTTTAAAAATAAAATGAATGTACCATAAAAAAATAAAATGAACAAATCAGTAGTATTTAAAATTAATTAATAAATTATGTAAGTGTATTTTGTTATGAAAAAGATTCATAATTGCATGGTAATTGTCATTATAATTGAATCAAATCTATAAACTATTACTTTTTAATTTTACAATTCTACTAAGTAACATATATTTGGACACATTGCCCATGTGTGTCTAACAATATTAGACTACATGGGACTTGCATTAGAAGATCATATGCTTGGGGCATCTAGGTGGCTCAATAGGTTAAGCACTCCACTCATGATCTCAGCCCAGGTCTTGATCTCAGGGTCTTTAGGTCAAGCCCTATGTGGGGCTCCATGCTGGGAATGGAGCCTACTTAAAAAAAATCATGTGCTTTAACAAAAAATTAATAACTTATTCTTTTTAATTATAAGCTTAAAATAAATAATATTCAGCATAGTTTTCTATGTTTTTGAGAAGATACATGGTATTTCAAAAAACATTTCAGTTGTATAAAAAAAGATAACACACCCGCATATTGACCCTATGACCTCATTAAAAAGGCAAGCAAATGTTATTCTCTTTAAGTTTCCTTCCAGCCCATTCTATCCCCTGCCTTCTCACAGGAAACCTTCCTTTCAAACTGTACATATAGCACCCCCTTACATTTCTTCATAGCCTTGCTGTATATGTTTGTTTCCTGAAATAATATATTGTATCATTTTAACTTTTAAAAATTTACATAAATGCACTCAAGTCCAATGTTTTCTTGAAAACTTTCTTTTTTTGCCTCAAGCTCATAATTGTGGTATCCATCAACTGATGTTTCATATAACTGAGAGTAACTCATGTTATCATTATTATAAACTGTATTTGTAGAATAATATTTTGTAAGATTAGTTAATGTTTTGTAATTTATTTATTCATTCTTTTCATTGGTGTTGGGTTATTTCTAATTTTTTAATCCCTATTCCTAGGATACATGTGCAAAGTTGTCTGTAGGCTATATAAATATGGGTATAAAGGGATATATCTTTATATATATTTTTGTAACACACATATCTAGTAGCGAATCAGTNAACCCAATTATTTTTAAATGACTGCATCAAATTGTATAGCAAACAGCCCTTTGTAGGTGTTTCCATTGCTGCTTCTTCTACAGTACTTGATATTGTCAGCCTCTTATGTTTTCTAGACTTGCATGTATGAATAATTCCTCAGTGTGGATTTCTTTTGTATTTTCTTGATTATCAATGTAAATACATGTGACACATGTAACTTATGAAATTATAACCATAAATAATTCAGGTTTCCTTCTCTTCTGATGTCCTCATGGTTTTGATCATTTTAATCATGTTTTTGATTTATGTTTTTTACAGTTTTATCTAATTTTACATTTCTGTTGTTTTACTTATAGAATTTCTTTATGTAGTATAAATACTGATTCTCTACTAGATACGTATGTTACAAATATTGTTTGGTCATTTGTAGCTTATCTTTTCAATTTCTTTAATAAAATCTAGTGAGAGATTTTATACAGCTGTCTAGGTCAGTTTTAATTACAATTACTTTGTTCTCAGAATTGTTTTATAAAGGTTTTAATTACAATCAAAAAGTTGAAAATAATTGCCTGTCATTTAAAAAAAATTCTAGAGCATTTACTTCTATTTTCTTTTTTATTCTTTTTAATTTATTTGCGACTTCTTTCTTGGAATCTGAAGCAGGTTTCTGATCTGCTTCCTTGTTTTCTCCAGGGACTTTTTTCTCTCACTCCTGCGGCTTTATACTGGGTCTGTGCTTGTATGTATATGTGTGGGGTGTGTATGTGTATGTGTGTGTGTGTGTGTGTGTGTGTGTGTACTAAGCTTGTGTTCATAGGTTTTCGAACTAAATATGTGGAACCAATCTGAGGCCTCATTGTGTTGGATTCTTTCAGAGTTGATTTTCTATTGATTCTGGTCTACCCTTTTGATTTGATCACCCCCAGCCTGCTGTAGTGATATCTGAGCACTTGCACAGTGTGAATTCAGGTTGTAAACCTTGATATGATTACCTGTGTCTATAGTTGTGGAGTTAACATATTATGAAACATGGTAAATTATACCTAGTAACCATTTGGTGATTAAATGATAATATGTGTCTAATGGGTCTTGAACTCAATAAACATTGGCCACCAAAAGTGCTTAGCCAGAACTTGTCCTTAGATACTTGAACCCTGCCAGAATACAATTTCGTCTGCTTTTATATCTACACAAACTGTTTTATATGATTCATCTCTAAAAGAAGATTATCCTGGCTCAATGTGAAAGAAATTTCTCTTGTCATACAATGGGAAAATATTAAAATCTTTCTTTTAATATATGAGTGTGGTAGATGGGAAAATATAAGCATTATTGTAGCTTACAGAATTGGATCTATGCCAGAAATGGTATTTCATGTTATTATTTTCTGTTTTATCTTATGCAATATTGCCATTCCTTTACCATGTTACCTTAAGTTCTCTAGTCTTTGCTTCTGCTATTTTCCTTCAGATACCATACACAAAGACAATTTCAATGTAAAACACTGTTTAAAAGCATTCTAGAAAGGTATTAGCAGTCACTATGTCAGCACTTAATATGAGATTTTGAAGGTAATTTTTAACCTTTTCATCTTCTAAATTGTAGCTTGTCTTATTAAAAACACTTTCTTTCTTCTTTCCCCATGAAAGATCTTGTTTTTGTAAAAAAAAATAAGAGAATGCATCAAACAATTCAGAGATCCTCATTCTGTGCATTCAGTATATGACAGGGAAAGTGATATTATCACAAATGGTGACTGCTTATGTTCATTTATTATGCAAAAGGACCCAGATGATCAGTTTCTGGTTGAAAATTGTAAAAGCAGAAAAGGTTCAGAATGTCATAAAAGCAAAAAAAGAGAGATATTTTCATGAATTCATTGACCTTTCCATTAATATCATAACAGAGCATAATCACTAAAGCTTTTAAATTAACAAGGTTGCTCAATATAGAGGGACAGCTTGAGAAATCTCAGGGGCTTATGTTGCCAGAACAAGATCCTGACACTAAAAGTAAAAGGGTAAATGAGAATCATGTTTAGTGATGACCTTTCAGTCCCACAGCTGCTTATCACATATCTTGTCTTTTTGCCTTACTGTTGCATTTTAGCTTATTAAAATTAATTGTGTTCTATTTTAGATGTGAAGAATTTTTAGCTCATAATCTTCACTATTGAATGAACAGTAACATTTTCTTTCTATATTTTTGATGTATGATGATAATTCCAATTATGTGATTTAAATAAATATACTAATTAAAAGAGATCTTGTAATTTCATTCAAAAACAAAAATTAAACAAGAATGGAAATGGTCAAAAAACAAGTTCCAATAAGGAAGGAGTATTTGAGTGACAAAAAGAAAAAAATAAATAACGTTATACAATAACACATTTCCTATGATGGGCATTTAAATGAACTTTTGGGGATCTGATCTAAGTGTCTTTCTACTGACATATACTATATATTCAGAGAAAAATCTTCACCCATTCTGTTTGATAATGTTATTAGTAATGCTTTAACAGTTTACTTCTTGGTGTCTATCCATAAGGAAGTAGGTAGTCACTGGGAAGTATGCTGCTGAAACTCCACTATAAATGGACAATGTATTTTGTCCTTTTTTAAAAGAAATGATTCGGCACCTAATTTGTCTTGTCAAGTGAAGCTTTGTTATCTAAATTTCTATATTTCTAAAAAGTTTACATTTAAAGATGTATAATATGCCTAAATAGTACAAATATGGGCTGATGAAAGGAATTTTTATGGCAAAATTTTTCAGTAATATATTTGTCAATACTATATTGATTAGTCTGAGCTATATGACTGTCATATAGTATGTGTATCTAGTAAACAAAAATGATAAGTTTTCCATATAAATATGGTTATTTAATCTTTTCAACGTCTCCAGGAGCTATGTACCATTTATATTCTTACTTTACAGGTGAAGAAACTGGGACAAGAAAGGCTTGTCCCAAGTAGAAATGCTTACTTTGGAGTGGAGGGGCAATTGTTTTCTTTCCAACTCAGGACACTTTTGAGAGTTAAAGTAGAAAAATGAGTTCAGAGACTGTCCTATGGTGACTTTACAATAACTGCATGGCAGAACTAGAACTGAACCAAACATTGTGACAGCATAGCTGTACCTATTCTGCACTGCCTGTAAACTAGTGTCATTAATTGTTGAGTCACACTTTGTATTCTGTTCCATCCAGCAGACACAACATGTACTGGCTACCAACATCAGGGTAGAACTCCATTTACATGAAGAATAGCAAAGATCATCACTATGCCAACCACCAGGAGTAGAAATTGAAAACTTTTGCCTGCTGAAACTTGGTATCAGAGTCACCAAGAAAACAACACAATTTAAGTACTAGATGAATCAGTGGTTTACTCACAGAGAAAAGACAGAGCAAGACAGAGCTTCAGTAGAGGGCAGCAGTCTTCCATGGCCAGTGGTACTCTCCCAACAGCTGATGTAGGATCATTGGCCTATACACATCCTTCTACTTCTCTAGTAGAAGGACCCTATCCTCTTGCCATAGGGTCTAGATATGGTAGGGGAGTTGGCCAGGTGTCATATGCTGCACACACTTAAGCAACACAAAAGACTATGCACAGAGTCTGAAATAGAAGAAGGTACTTCCACACACGGAGACAAGCCCTTCACAGGAATTGAGGGCTTTTTGTGCCTTGGTAAGGAAGTGTTCCAGGCCCAAGGCTCTGATTGCCTGACAGGGGCAACCGTGGGAGGTCACACCATGGCTGCTTTCTCAAAATGTTCTGTTTTGTTTGTGTTTTTATAACCTAAAGACTGACATTTATTGAGGCCATCTGATTTGCTAGAAACTGTGCTCAGTGGAGACCTACATCTTTAAACAAGCAGACAATGTGTTAATATAACTGAATTTACAGTCTTTTAGAAAAGAGAAACAATGGGTAATTTTTTAAAAAATGAACCAAAAGTAAATGGAGACATGATGATGTACATGATCATGTAGATGGTGATGTAGAATAATATGAGTGTTTAATATTAAGATAAGATAGCCAGGAAAAACAATTCAAAATGTGACACTTAAGCTGAAATCAGAAAAATGGGGAGTATACTATGCTATATGTCAAGAAAATTATGATCTGGGACAAGGTAAAACTGGTATTAAGGTTCTGAGGTGAAAAAGGATTGGGTGTGTTCAAGGAACTGAAGAAAGAGTGACTGAAACCAAGTAAGTTAAGAAGATTGAGTGTGTGTTGAGTTTGGAAATCTAGGCAGATGCTTTAAGAACATGATGAAGCATTTGATTTTACTCTGAATTTAGGGAAACTTTTGAATGGTTTTAATTCTTTCATTAAAAGTATTTATTGAAAATTTATTATGAGTCAGTTACTGTGCTTAAGTTATGTGATGAGTTAAAAATGCTAGTAAAGGAAGAGAGTAAAATTTGTAAATAGAGTGTTCATGATAGAGCTCATTGAGAACATGAGATCTGAATAAAGACTCAAAACTACGTTGGAAGAGATTCAGATGGGTATTGGAGTGAGGGTTGTGGGGACATTCTGGCCAGTGCAAAAGCTTTCAATTGAGAGGATATGTGTTGTATTCTGGGACAAGCCAAGAAACCTGTTCTGGAGTAGAGTGGGAGGGGGCAGTAACAAAGCAAAAGCTCAGAATGTGATGAGAGAAGAAAGAAAGAGGAGGAGCAGATCTTGTAGAGCTTTGTAAGCAATTAGAAAGGCTTAGGCTTTTACTTTGATTGACATGAAGATCTATTAGGAAGGTTAGAAGAGAGAAGTAGCATGATTTGCTTTACATTTTTAAAAGGTTACGCTGACTGCTTGGAAAGGGAGCAGGTGAAGCAGGGAGAACAGTTTGGAAGTTATAGCAATCCACCTGAGAATCTGATTTCAGTGAAAGAGGTTAAGAGCAGTGCAAATTTTCATGGAACTTGAAAATTGACTCAGTAGTATTTTGTATGAATTAGATGTAAAGTATGAGAGAAAGGAAGACATTTAGAATCTTAGGCTGAAAACTGAAAAAAATAGTTTGCATCAACATAGCTGCATTAGACTATGTAAAGGAGGTTTGGCAGTATGTGCAAGATCAGGAGTTCAGGTTTGGGCATGTTAATTTTGAGGCATCCTGGGGGAAATGTTAGTTAATGAGATATCCACTAATATCTTAGGCAAATGTTAAATAAACAGGTGGATATATAAATTCAGGTGATTGTGTTTGTTGTAGATACATAAACCTGAGGGCTGATGGTATAGAGATGATATTGAAAGTTGTACAAGGAATGAAATATATCTCTAAGGGAGTGATTGCAGAGAAGAAAAGTAGATTCTGGGCACTCTGGAATGAAGGAAAGGAGAGCAGCAAAGGAAATTGAAAAGAATGACCAATGGGGTAAGAAGAAAACCAAAAGGTAATAGGATCATAGAAGAAATTTGAATAACATGTATTACCAAGGGTATAAAAAGCAGATTGAAAGATTAAGCAAATTGAGAATTGAAAACAGACTATAAGATTTAATAGCATGGAGGACCTTAGTGGCCATGACAAAAACTATCTCAATGAAGTAAAGTAATTGGAATGAAAGTCTGATTGGAATGTGTTTTCAATAATGGGAGGGGTGGCATTTGAAATACACAGTGAGTTAAGTATAATATTTGCAAGGCGTTTTGCTGCAAAGACATACAAAAAATAAATGGGAAGGTAGCAGATGGGAAAACATGGATCAAGGGAAAATTTTGGTTTGTGTTGTTTTGTTTGTCACCTTTTACAAAGATGGGAGAACTAATAACAAGTTTGTACGGGTTCTAATAGACAGGAAAAACGTGATGTTAGAAAAGAAGCACCGATTTTTAGGACAATGTTTTAGAGTAAATGGAAGAGTTGAGATTCAGTGCCAATGTTTAGAGCCTCATTGGATTTCAAAAGAGTAACAAGGGACATGGTAGATAATATGGTACAGATCCTGGTAGGTGGGTAGATATGATAGTGGGAGTTTGGGGGAAGTTCTGCCAAGCTACCAGCAATTTTCACAGAGAATCAAGGTCATTAATAAGAATCAGTTTAGGGAAAATGTATTTGAAGCTTAAGATGAAAAGGATGAAATTAACACTTAGGAAATTAGGAGAATGAATTAAGGTGTGACTATGAGCAGCCTTAAAAGTCTACTTGATGTTTATAATCATGACTACAAAGTGAGACCAGTCAGAATGGCTGTATGTTTTTATCCACACAATTCAGCTTCCTTGGTACAAACATGGAATAAGTGGAAAGATGGATTTAATTGGATGTGATTTTGCCAAGAAGGTATAAAAAACAAGGGAAAAGTAAAAACATAAGTGTATGTGAAAGGTAGTGATTCTAATGATTAATTATGGAACATAATCTGGGTAAGCAGAAAAGAAAGAACATGAAGGGAATGAAGGAGAGTGAAAAGTTTCAATAAGGTTAAAAAGATTTTTTAAATATTCAATGAAATGAGCTAGACAGATGAGTGAGCAGAGAATGGGATACATCAAGTGAAAATAATGAAGCACTTGATGCTTTAGGTAATGACAAATTCTAGCATATACTTCTCTTTTTCTTAAACTAGAATTTTTTTACTGTTTACTTATTTTTTAGAGAGAATGACTGCACAGGAACAAGAGAGGGGCAGAGAGAGAGAGGGAGAGAGAGAGAATCCCAAGCAGCTCCACATTGTCAGTTTGGAGACTGTGGGACTTAATCCCACAAAACATGAGATCATGACCTGAGCATAAATCAAGAGTAGGATGCTTAATCAACTGAACCTCCCAGGCACCCAAAGCATATACTTCTGAGAGTGACTCAGGTAGGGTGAAGGATGAGATCAATAGGAGAGAAATTTGAGAAACTGAAAGTCCAGGTGTCAGATCACTGAGAAAAGTCACCAGAATTGTGTTGAAGAGCTCATCAGCCAAAGGTTAAAAAGGTTAAAAAATGGGAGAGTCCACTAAAGGATTAGGAGTGGACAAGAATGAAACATAACAACTGAGAGACTCAGATAATGTGGATTCCAAGATAATTTTTAGAGAGAAACAAGGGGAGAATAGTCTGGAAATGGAATCGAGGAATAAGGAGATTGAGGCTGTGAGGAGCATAGGAAAAAAAAAAAAAAGACCACTTTCATCAATTGACAAGGCTGCAGATAAAGTAGTGTCTTCTTTAAGAGCAAGAAGATGAAGGCTTCTGAGAAAAGATTGAGGGTCGAGAAGATTTGTCTTCAGAGAGCATGATGGAAGGTTTTCAAGAGTGATAGTGAAGGAGTGATAAGAAGGGCTTAGAA
Organism: Crocuta crocuta; assembly: GCF_008692635.1. Classification (NCBI taxonomy): domain Eukaryota; kingdom Metazoa; phylum Chordata; class Mammalia; order Carnivora; family Hyaenidae; genus Crocuta; species Crocuta crocuta. The sequence continues at coordinate 1,790,167 of NW_027530575.1, read as the reverse complement.
TGAAGGAGGTGTGGGATAACTCCAAAGCCAGCAGTTTCAGTAGTGAACTGATTAAAACTTAAGCCCTAGTGAAATCAAGGCAGATAAATATGGCAAAGTTATGTGATAAGTGTTAGGATTATACTTAAAGTCTGGTAGTCTCTCTTAACTTTTGTCAATGGAGGGGCAATCCTGAGGGTGCATAGTTTTAGTTTCAATGTGTGGGATTGTTTTTGGATGCATATTCGAGGAGAAGTGGTCCTGCCCTACTGTGTATGCGCCCTTTGACCACTGTTGGCAGTGATGAGGAATGTGGGAAGAAGCTTGTGTTATGCCAAATCTGTGGGACATCTTATTGACCTTGTAAATGAAGGGACTTTTTAAGGGGAGAGGGATCGTTTTAGTCCCAGTGTTATAAATGTCATATGAACTGTTTTATTTTGGTCAAAGATCCATCTGACTGCCCTGTGGAGGATGGATTGGAACCTAGAAAGGAAAAGAAAATGTAGAGAGATCACTGGATTTGTCCACATGAGAGTTGATGATAGCTTAGATTAGGGTGCTAAAATGAAAGTAATGGATTGATCATATATGGGGGTATTTTTTGCTTTGCAAAGCAGTCCAGGACCCTAAAAATTGTCATGCAAGTTGAAGCTATAGAAAGTAATTTTAATAATCAATGGGGAAATTATTATTGTTCTGTAACGTTTAAAAATGCTTGTCAAAACAAAAACTCTACTTGCACTTTCACATTTGATTTTGCTACTTTTGACATGTAGAAGTTCTGTGAATATTTTGAGTATTAACCCATTATCAGATAGATGGCTTACAATTTTTTCTCCCAAGGTTGCCTTTTCATTTTGTTGTTTGTTTCCTTTGCTGTGAAGAAGCTTTTAGTTTGATGTGATCCCCTTTGTTATTTTTGCTTTTGTTGCCTGTGCTTTTGGTGTTATATCCAATACATCATTGCAAAGATCAGTATCAATGAAATTTTTTCCTGTGCTTTCACCTAGGATTCTTGTGGCTTTAGGTCTTAACATTTAAGTCGTTAGTCCATTTTGAATTGATGATGTGGAAACAGGGACCAATTTCATTCTTTGGTATGTTGACATCCGGTTTTCTAACATCATTTCTTGAAGAAACTACCCTTTCCCCTTATAAATTCTTGGCACCCTTGTCAAAGATTAGTTGACTACATATGCTTAGGTTTATTTCTGGGCTTTCTATTCTGTTCTATTGGCCAATATATCAGTCATTTTTAAGAAGTCACAAAAATAAATGAAGCATAATTCCTTCCCTTGAGGTGCTCTAGAGTGGTTGATACATATAGACACACACACACGCACACACACAAATTTCTTATGTTAGGGTAACATGATTGTATTTTAGCTATCAGCCTGTGATAAACTAACACAATTGAATATCCCTACCTTTCATTCAGGGATCAACAAGTATTGATCCTTGATATTTCCACCAAGGTCTCTCCTATGAGGCACTGTCTAGACAAACTGAACTCTACAAAAATATGTGAAGACTGAAAACACACTAAATCATATAGAAGTCTATAAACATATATAGCATTTTCATATTGTTTTATATTCAGAAATCCTGTAAAAGCCTGTAAATGCTATGTACACAGGCACAAAAGAACCTTAGTATTTTCTTGTTTCCTGTCACCAGCTCAGCCTTCTGAAGCATTATTTTATTCCTGTCACCTCCAGCTTCTACACTCTCTAGTCTTATCATTTATTTCCACATGATGAAATGCTGTATTAAATTGGCTCTTTAGTTTGTAGTGTTCTCATCTGTTAAATGTTCATGTATCTCTGAAGTACCTCTCTACTCTCTTTTTGATCCAAATTCTTCTTTACAACCAGCTTCTTAATCCTTCAACTCCTTCCATGTGGTGAGGACTACACATTTGCTGTTCTTCTGTCTGCCTGAAAAACATTTTTCCCTATTCATTTTTTTAAGTTTATTTATTTATTTTGAGAGAGACAGAAACAGTGTAAGTGGAGGATGGACAGAAGAGACGGAGAGAGAATTCCAAGCAGTCTCTACACTTGGCAGCAGAAAGCCCAACACAGGGCTTGAACTCACAAAACTGTAAGATCATGACCTGAGCTGAAAGTGGAGTCAAGAACTCAACTGACTGAGCCACCCAGATGCCCCTTTATTTCATATTCTTAAAAAAAAATCTAAATTTAAGTATCACCTCCTCAAAACAATTTCTCAGATGTCACCCCAGACTAATTAGTTTTCTCTTTCACAGAAATTTGTACTTCTCATTCAAATAACTTAGCAGTAGCAATTAACAATCATTCAACTAGTTGTTTCTACAATATTTGTATAACCTTGTTTATTTTAAACCCAATGAAGGTAGGGTTGTGTCTCTGTGTTCATTGCTATGTGCCCATTCTGAGCAGAGAAAGGTGAGCTCATACTTTATATAGATATTTACATAAGGGAGGAAGAACAGATTTAAAAAATGGAGAAAGAAATGAAAGAAGAAAGGGAGCATTTATCATTTTACTTAGTACCCTCAGGATGGTAGGAGATCTCACTAAAGAATGTACATGGCAAATCAGTAAAAACAATAGGTTAGACTGTTTTGCCATATGGTCCCATAGCATCTCTTTCTCCTGCTTTCATAACTATTATATTTGAAATTAATTGTTTATTGTTCATTTTCTCCAGTGAATTTTATAGTTCATGGGAAAAAGGACCCCCTTCATCTCCTTTACAAATTTATTCCCAGGGCTTCACACTGTATCTGCCAAAAATTGTGAATTGAATAGAATTATTAGTAAAGCATGATTTATAATCTTTTGATCAATAACTAGTTGATCAAGTTGCCTACTCAGAAATTAAAACCTGTCGGAGGCCGAGCTGGCTCCGACAGGTCCAGGGTCCCTGAAGGATGGACGGTGTCGGCGAAAGAGAGTGAGAGAGCCCCGAGATCCTTTCTGATCACCAGGCAGACATCTCTGTCCTGTCGGTTTTGGTGTCTTTATTTATAGGTCAAAAGTTAGCATGGCATCAGAAAATGGAATTTTTACAACGGATAGCTCTTTGTGATAAGGTGTTTTTGGAAAATGTACAGAAACAGGTTTTACAGAAGTCTTCTTGCAGAACAGCCCCAATTATAGTGAAGTTGAGTAACTAAGAAAATAACAAGGTGTTCACATTATAATAACACTAAGATTAAGTCATAGGTTTGTAGATACTCTTATCCATCCTCATCACAGCTGCCAGGGTAAGGGAAGGTGTTTGTGGAAAGTAGGCCTTAGGGAAGGGGCTGCTAAACACCATCAGTTAGCATAGGTGTATGTACTAACTTATCTTCTGCCCTTATCTGTTCCTTCTCTCTAAGTTAGGCTCTTTGTCTCCGGGCAAGACTTGATTTTCCAGTTATATGCTTTATTGCACCAGAGAGCCAACCATACCTTTAAAGAGTTTAGCTTATTTCCCAATACGTAGAATAGCCTCTACGAGTGCATTTACCTTTGTGTCTACTTTTATGATTTCTTGAATAGCTAGGGCATGAAAGACATTTTTGGTTAGTTGATTTACATGTTGAGCTGTATGAACATCCTGGACTAACGCAACGGTAGAAACAGAATTGTACGTGTAAAGGTCAATCTTTTATGAGTAAGGGTCATTAGCCTGTTCATAGCTCAAGGGAAAGTATGGAGGGAAACAGGACCTGCTGGAGACACGATGTCTGTTCCCATAATCAGAAGAAGAAGTTCCCATCATAAGTTCCTTCACAAGGTGCAATCATCATACCAGGGCCAGAGTAAGGGGACAAGTCACTCCCGATATTGATCAACAAGGTACCCTAAGGGTCAGTGCTCAAGCAGAAATAATTGAGTGGGGGGTGGATATCGGTCATCATCTGATTGGCAAGAGACTGTGCAAACTTGCTTCAACCTCACCAGGAGTTTTCTCGACTAGTGGGCTCAGAATGGCTCCCAACAAAATCCTTAGTTAAATACTGTTCTTTAGCCTCTTAATCGAAATGGGCTCTCATGTTTTATATCAGTTGATTTAATAAATGATGTGTTTGTGTATTCATTTATTTCAATTGTCAGGTCATCAAACATAGCCCTTTCACCCACTATTTATTTGCCTCTCTAACCTTCAGAAAGGAGTATGTCCAGAACAGCTTAATCAGGTTTTAGCACAAGAAAATGGGGACCTAATTTGGCCTCTTTGTGCATATAAACAAGTAGGGTCTTTTAATCTACTATCCCTTCATCTGACATATAAACTTTGATAAATGGGGTTGTAATTTTTGAAGATTATAACATTCATTATCCTTTTTGCTTAATTTTAATAGCAAGGTTTTTTTTTTTTTTTTTTTTTCCTTTCTCAAGAGCTATTTCCTTTTGGCAAGGCTGTTTATTTCTCACAGAATTCTTTTAAAGGAAATGTCATGTGGGGATATCACCAGGTAACCTTAAAGCAAGGCTTTTTTTTACCACAACTTTATTTTATGGAGTGCTTTCGGAAGAAAAGCCATCTCAAAGCACTGTCAAAATTGGAAACAAAACAAAAGTCACACAGTCAGAAAAATCAATGATCTTTCAAATAATCCAAGATTAAATCAAAATCAAACTAGCTTTAAGCTTAAACTTGAAAGTCAGTCAGAATTTGGCTCACCTGAGAGGTCCAATCAAGACTAACTTCTGGACACTTGTGTTACAACAGGAGGCATCCTCTGGGTAATAATTAATGATTTGTCCAAAGTCTGAATGAATGTTTAGAATCAGCTTATAAAACAAACAGTGAAAAAAAAGTCAGACCAAACTAACAATTCTGTTTAGAACTATGTACTTTATTTTTATTAGTCAATTTGAAGAAGAACGTTGTTTTTGAATTTTGCTTTGCATCTAACAGTGATTAGAAAGGATTGTCTCCGCTCTAAAGAGCCAAAGAATTTCTGTTATCTTCGCTCAAGAGCAAAATTGTTTTACATGTGATGTCAAATGATAGAAAAGAAAAACATTACTGGATGCTGGAGATCTATTCCCATCCTCTAGACAATTAACAGAATTAAATAAAATTGAAAATATGTGTTTACAATATGCCTAGAATACATTTTTATTGTTTGTATATGATCAACTATTTTGATCTGCTTTAAGCAATATGGGTAATTGATAATATAACTCCATACATAGTAGATTATAAAGAACAACTTGTAACTGAGAAATACCTTGTTTGGAATAATGTTTTCAACAAGATTGTATACCTCCTTATAACTTCTTTTGTATATGTTAACATAATATCAAAATTTACTCATGAATATATGTATGAGAAATATTTTCATAATAGTTTAATGCCAGCATCAATAATTCTATTCTTTTTATTCCATCAATCTGACTTTGTTAGTATTTTTCTTCAGTTACTATGTTCTCTTTAATTAGGAAATAAATTTCTAGACCAAAAATTTATTTAGAATCAATTTACATCTTCATAGAGTATGTTTTATAAAATAGAGACTTACTATCAAGAAAGAACATTATTGTTGTGGTAGGCAAAATAATCGCTCCCCAAATGTGTTTGCATCTTAGTCCTTGTGAATATAATTATATACCTAGCAAAAGTGATGGAGAATCTTAGATGGTTGGTTACCTAGGGGTTATCCAGCTGGACCCAACTTAATCACAAGGGTCCTTAGGAAAGAAAGGAAGGCAGGAGTGTCTGGGTCAGGGAGGGAATATGGGAGATACTACACTGCCGGTTTTGATGGCAGAGGAAGGTGTCATGAGTCAAGAAATGCAGGTGGCTGGCTTTTAGAAACTGGGAAATTTAAGGAAACAGATACTTCCCCCCAAAGTACTGTGGCTTTCCTGAAAGTTCCATTTGAACTTGGTGAAACCTGTTTCAGAGTTCTAACTTCCTATACTATAATGAATTTATGTTGTTTTGAAGCCACTAAGTTTGTGGTAATTTGGTACAGCACTAATATAAAACTAATACAGTTCTTTAATAAAAAGAAATGAAGTTTTAAGAATAGTACAGTACTAAAAGCTTGTTTGCTATATGTTAGGACCTATGTGAAGCACCTTTCAGGAAATGCCTTGTTTCATCTATACAATAACACTATAAAATATTTGTTATTAATTATTATTCCCATTTTACAGATGTGGAAATGTGTCTTACTGAGGAAAAAAAAGCCCATCTAAGTCATGCAAAACTAATAAGTGGAAGAGGTGTGATTTGAACACATATGGATCGAATCCTTCTAGTCAAATAGTGGTTTGAGAATAAAAGAAAATTCTAGTGGTCTCCTTTAATCCTAAATAACTTTGGCTTTTTTATTAATTATGTTGTTCTTAAAACAGCTTGGATACTAAAAATGTCTGGCCGGGTGGAATACATGAATCACTAGAGGAGAACTGAATGTGACTTTCTTTTTATTCATTTAACACATCCACAATGAGAACATCCACTGTAAGGTATTTCAGAACAATTGTTTCTTCTTTTACAAATGTTTGTTCTCAGGGGCAGGCAACATGCTGGAACCATCTGTTACCTTGCCAGTGGCTACAGTTGCTCAGTCCAGGATTGGACACATGTATCAAATTTATTCATGCAGTTGCCCCTTCATGGAAATTCAGACTGATGTTGCAAAAGGTGTACTTGATCTCTCCTAGTCTGAGTGGTTCTGTAAAAGGACTCTCAGGGGCACTCAGTAGCAGTACGTTTCAACAGGAAGACTAGAGATATAAAAAAAGCTGTTCTACCAAGAAGGAGAAAAGGATTCAGTTATAAACTTAAACAGTGTTAACAGACAGGAAGAACATTAAAATTTTGGCTGATCCTGCTTCTAGTACATTACTAAAATACTAAATATTACTAAATATTTGTTCTTTCCCTTAGATTCTTTGAGATGCCCTCAGGGCATTATGACAAATTTTCACTTAAGTTAACTTCAGTGGAGTTATCTTTCTTGTAAGATGATCATGTTTTGATTCTATTGTGCCAGATCCTGGACATAATAATTCACCATCCTTTCTTTCAAGAACTTATATTCTGATGAAGTTGATTAGAACACAATCAAAAGAGTCAACATTTTATGTAACATAAAAAAAAATGGCATTTATCAGTATATTTTAGGTCACCAGTAATACACCTTGAAATTATCCAGAAAATGAACATTCAGTTCATGGTAACTGTCATTTTTCTATCTTGTCTTCCTGAAAGCAGACATTCAGGATAAAATCCTAATACTAAACATATAAAAACCTCCTATTCTGTGCCTTAACTTATTACCCATGTAATACAGTCAATCATATTCACTCATCAGTTTTCCAATTATGTTTCCGTATTTGATTAATTTCCTCATTAATGTAATAATTGGTGATCATAAAAATCATTTTCTTACTTCATTACCATGACATATAATTCCTGCTGCTTTCATATCATCATCATCTTCCTGTTCAGCCTCTAATCAATTTACCTTGAAAATAACTGTCTTAGAAATATTGACTTCATATACTTTTAAAAAAAACACGCAAAAGCCACAGATAATTTATCAGTTTGTTCCATTTTATTTCTGATTGCTTTATGGTCAACATGACACTTGCCTCAGTTTCTCCTCTGTTGGCCTCAGGTTTTCAGTATACTCTACCTTGTTCAGTATACTTAACCCAGGAGGGAGGGTTAAGCTTGAAGACTGATTCAGATTTACACTTAGAAATATTTTTAAATCTCCCAACGTTCTCCTTAGTCTAGATCAGAATTACTTGTCCTGTGAACTAATGATAAAGTTCTCTCCCATTCAATTTTAAGTCTCAGCCATTTGTGACACAGTTTCCATCAGCGATTTATATATTTTCCTACAAAGGTGCTATAAACGTATTTACAAACTGGCCAGCGGGATGCTCCCATATTTACTCATCACCTCTCCTGCTCGCGTGTGTTTGTTCCTCTTATATAAAGCACATCCAAGCCATTTCGTGAAATGGCTTTTTCCGCAACTGATTTTGCAGTTTTTGTGAGCAGATGTTGCTTTTATTTGTTAATAAAATCTACGAATACACAATCTCGAATGTGGTGGGTGAGCAATAATTATTTATTCTAATGACACACTATTTTTCTAAGACTCCATGTCACTTTCCCAGTTTACCCCATCTTCCCACCTTCTGCTTTATTTAGCCCTAACCTTCCCTCACCTTTCATTTAGTCTTTTATACCACCTTGCTGGCTATTTACCAATGTGGTTACATAAAACTTCATAGGACTATAGAGGTTATTTTAAACATTTTCATTTTCTCTTTTTTAAAACAAGCACAAGCTAAATCTTTTCAGGGACTCAGTTATAGAAATATGTCCTTGTACAAATATGCCTGTATTCTATGTACAAATGAATCACCTAATTTTTAAAAGAATGCTTCATTAAAAAAAAAGAAAGCAATATGCAGCTCCATTTTCTCAGTTTAAGTTCAAACTATTTTCACGTTACTTCTGATTTTGTGCATTATACTTCCCAATTCACACTGAAATGTAGTCTGGATTCATATTTATTGTATATGGATAAGCAGAATGATTTTTGGTATATTGGTAGGCTGGAAGGGGAGAGATTGGCTTATCTTGTTTGGGTCCATCTGAAATTGTAAACCACATTTATAAAATGAATTAGTCAGAAGATTAATTTTGGCTAAGTAGTCCCTTGGAAAATAATCCAATACAGGGAAATAGTTACTTCATTCAGTAAGAAAATTAGAGGTGGAGAGTGAAGTGTCGGTCAATACTGATCTTCCGGCCATTTCTGTCCAAACTCTCATTACTTCCATTTCCACAAATGGGGCTTAAACCTGAAGCAAAAGGTTAAATCGATGTGACTATATGCACATCTCATGATGCAGCAAATAATTCCTAACTTTATTTCTAACAAAAATACATACATATGTTAACCAGGAAATAAGTACTAAATGTTCATAACAGCACTACTCAGAATAACTCCAAATTTAAAACTACATAAATTACTATTGAGAATGGAAATGGTGAATAAATTATAGAATAAGATATAATACAGTGATGAGAATAAACCATCTACTGCCTTACTTAGTAATATAAATCAATTTCAAGACCCAAATGTTGAAGGAAAGAAGCCACACACAAGAATACACATATCTTCTTTGATTTCCTTTATGTCAAATGAAATAATAAATGTGAAAACAACCTGTGCTAGAAGCCTGGATAATGGTCCCCTTGAAGAATTGCAAGTGAGTTTAAGGTGTAATAAGAAGGATTCTGGATACTATTTCAGAAATGCTGATAATATTCTGTGCCTTAATCTGAGTGCTGTTTACACGAGTGTGTTTAGTTAGCAAAAATTTATCAAGCCCTATGAGAATATATGCATGTTTCTAGATGGATATTATATTAAAAAATATTAAATGTTAATTAATACTGAGCATCTAAAAATTATATTCAAATGAAAGCTCTTAATAGATTTGTCTTGATTACCTGTATCAAAGCTATACACCACCTTAATTTTGTTTCTCTGTTTTCATGGTACATGTCAAATTTTATAGTTACTATCTGTGTCCTATCACTAACTTCATATAATGCTTATAGGTTCTAAGAAAAATATATGAGAATATTTTCCAGACGATTAAGTAAAATGCCACTATATGCCAAGAAGCCTACTTTTTTCTCTGTCTGTTAAACTCTTACTCACCTTTGAAGACTGAAGCACAGTAGTTACCTCCTCTGTGAAATCTTAGCCATTTGCACCACAGGGCAAAAGCTATTCCCTCTTTTTGTAAGCCTCATATGCTGTTAATAACTGATAGCTTTTAAGGCATTGTGTTGGGATCACCTCTTCACAGATCCAACTTCTCTACCAGATTGTGAGTTTCTCAGGGGCAAGGACATCCCTTTATGCATTCTAGTTTTACTGGCACTTAAAAAATACACATATAATATGTAGATACAACTTCAATGAAAAATGTTAGAAACCACATGAAAAAGAAGACAGAACTACTCTGAATTAAGTCATATCAGCAAGGAACTAAGTACTTTTCTGAACCACATGTTTTGTGGTTCTTTTAGAATTACTTTTATTGATTTTCCTATTGTCATCATATCGGTCTACAGAGATGGAATTTCTAGGAAGCAGTTTTAAGAAACCTGTTGCTGTGCTGCAGAATGAATGGATGTTGTTGAGGATATTGTTTGTCAAATTACATGCTGTCTTCACATTAATGATACCTCCTCACACACACACACAAAATCTGACCTCTACCCTAACAATGCTTAGGGTTTACTTGAAAACTGAAATATTTTAATCTTCTAGACATTATAAATCATGTTCCTTATAATGTCCTCTATGCATTTTCAGGTACAAAGTATAAATTATAATCTGTCTTCAGCAAATGTCCAAAATTCATTACATTTGTTTTACCCAAAGGATAGTCCCTTGATTGAGCCAAGAAATAAAAGCTTCACTTCACTTTGAGGGGTAAAGAGCTTTGTAATTATTAAGTAGATTAAGTGTTGGCATCTGAAAAAGCAGAGACAGAGGCTCATGTTCTAATAGAAAAATGTATAGACAAAGGGATACATTTAGAGAAATAGACCAATAATAATATAAATAGCTAAATTCTATTGTTGGTTCCTTCTCTAACATTTTACATTATTGATTTCATTTAATCCTCATACAAGATTTAGAATACCTTAATAACAGTTTTATAACTTTTATTATTCCCATGTTATAATTGAGGAAAAGTCTTAGAGAATTCAAATATTTTGCTATAAATTGCTGAACAATGTACAGCAGGGGTGGGTTTAAAATTCTCCTGAATAATTGAAGGCACAAATCTTCACTGACTCTACTGTATTGTGTCCAACAACAAATGAGTAAATCTTAAAGATCGAGTTGGCTGTATCAATTCATGAATTGGGCATATCCCTTCTAGCAAGTAGAGGGGAGCCCCAAACAGCTGCAGGCAAGAAAAGACTTTTAAAGGTAGAGAGGGCATGGAAAAAGGAAATTATTGACAAAGAATCCATTGTTTTAGGCAAGGTCACCCCTTCTAAGGAGAATGTGAGGGGTCTCCCAAAATCATCCCAAAATACATTTTGGGATACAAATCCCAAAATTCTCTAGGGCTGACCAAGAAATTTCCATGTTGACTAGCTACAGGTTATATTTCTGTGGAGTTGAAATTGCAGTTAGGTTAGGTATGAAATCTTGGCTTATTGACTTAGGTTCTTAAACTAAGTGATGCCATTTTAGACCTGTGGTTCTTCTCAAGAACTGCATCATATTAAGCAATGTTGAGTATCATAAAGATGTGTGATGCATTGTACATGTGGTTCTTTAGACTGGAACCTGTAACTTCCATAAGTTAGACTTTAAAATATTTTATTTCATCTTTTTTGAAACTATGTAAAATAATCTTAAATGATTTATAAAACTGGGGTGGAATGGCATCATGAATAAAAAAATACAATGCATACACATGAGCAAACACACAAATATGCAGACTCTTTTAGGCATACAAATGTAAACTGCTGAATGAGAACTTGAATAAATGGATATTATAATAAATTTGTCATTTATTACTAAATCCATTTGTAAGCTTAATGTAATTACAATTAAATTTTAATGAAAGCATTTTTGTAAGAAGACATGGAAAGACTAGTGTAAAGTACATTTAGAAAATATGCTGAAAAATAAATGTTTATTAGCATTTATCACATGTAATTACAGAAAACTAAAATTTAAAAAGTAGTGAAATAATTGTTTCAAATAGCAAACTAACAAAGATTTTTTAAAATGGCAATCTCAATGTTTTATGAGTACAAATTGGTAGAAATCTTTTGAATACAAATTTAGTAATGTATAACAAGTGTCACGACTGAAAGCCTAGTAATTCTCCATAAGATTAAAACCAAGGAAAAGAATCAATACTTTGAAAAGTTTTCTTCACAGAACGGTACTTAATTACCCACATTTGCTAAAACAAACAATTAAGATTTAGGTTTTGACATGCTAATTTTAAATTCCTTGGGAACACAAGCATTCAGTCCATAACAGATGACATGGGTGAAAGTGATTGGAATGACAAGACCCATTTGGCAGGGCTCTCCACATTGGGAAGAAGTGAAAAGAAGATGCAGTCAGATCAGGCAAGATTTCAGAGGGATATAAAACCAAACTGAGAATGTTGTGTGGTTCCCAAGATCTGAGTTAGCCTCCTCCTTTGTGGAAAAGTACAATTTTGGAATTTTCCAAGGGGATCAGTGGTTTCTATATTTGATTTCTATATTTGTGTTGAGTTACTTGGTATTAGCATATGCTGAAATGTAATTTTAGTTTATTTAGTGGATTTTTACTTCTAAATAAAGTAAATATTTTTTCTTTTAAGATTCCAAGAAATAAGTAGATCTTTAAAAATATTTCTCATAATTATCATTATACTGCATTAACAAAAAGCATCATGTTGCATATTTTGAGGATTATTTCACATCTGCTTTTTCCCCACAAAACAAACCATTTGGTTCTTTGAATTTCTACCAGCCAATGCAAACACTTAAATCAAATTACGATAGACACCAATTATGTTAGAGAGGATCATAAGCAACTGAAGCATTCCAGGAATTTTGGCCCTGGCTGAGAGGAATATGAGACAAAGACTAGCATTAGGAGGCTCAGAAGGACTTTATTTCAATAATCTAATGATAAAGAACTAAAATAAGTGAAGTCAAAACAACTGCAAGATTTTTTTTCTAGATTGCTTAACAAAGTCAAAAAAGTATGCCAATGTTGAATTTCTCATAAAATGCTAAGAGGCATGTACTCAGCCCCTATAATTCTGCTGCTTCCTGGTAAGCTAGAAAGAATGACTTCTTTGGGGCACCTGGGTGGCTCAGTCGGTTAAGCACCTGACCTCACCTCAGGTCATGATCTTGTGGTCAGTGAGTTTGAGCCCCATGTCAGGCCCTGTGCTGAAAGCTCAGAACTTAAAAGTCTGCCTTGGATTCTGTCTCTCTCTCTCTCTCTCTCTCTCTCTCTGTCTGCACCTGCCCCGCTTCCTCTCTCTCTCAAAAATAAACATTAAAAATATTGTTTTTTTATAGTATGAGTTATTTATAACAGGCATTGTATAATCTATCTTTAAGTGTTTTATCATTAAATTCTCATAACATCAGTTGTTATTTTTACCCTGATTTTACAAATATATAAAATAAGTGGCAAAGAGTTACAGGTTTTGCCTTGGTCACCCATTTATTTTTATCTACAAAATTATTTAGTTTAAACAAGATATGTACAGAAATTCTTATCTGATAGACCTATAATTATCAACATCAACCACAACTCCTCTATTCAAACAAGACACATACATAAACAAGTATCCAATTCCACCTTATCTAAACAGATGACTTGCTTTGATCCAACCACAAATGCTCATATTGTTGAAAAGAAAACCACAGACCCAAAATGGTGTCATTTAGCCAACTCACCAAACTGAGGCTTAAGACCTAATCTAATTGCAGTTTCAACCCTCCTGAGAAATTTAAGTCTTAACCAATTACTTGAGAATTTTCTGATCAAACAATAAGGTCACATGGACTCTTCTCTACACCCCTACAAAGGAAATAAAACCCCCTACTCTTCCTGCTAAGGAAAAGTATTATTACCTGGAAAAATCCACCTTCCTTCCTATAAAAACCTTCTATTTTGTATGACCCCTTGGAGTTCCCCTTTACCTGCTATATGAAATGCTGTTTGTTTCATGCATCATTTACTAAAGCTAGTTAGATTTTCAAATTTATCTGGCTGAATTCTTATTTTTAACAATATATTTCTAAATAATATTTTGAGAAGTAGAGTCTCCAAAAATATACAGATACTGTAAAAACTGGAATCAGAAAGATCAGGGGTTTTGTTTGTCTGTTTGTTTTTAAATACCTTCAGCAGTCAACTTGACTTCTTTCAAATGTATTGATTAAACTGGTAGGGATTTACACCACCTTAGATCTAATGGACTCTGTGTTAAATGACATGCTCTGACAAACTCTGCCACAGAATTTTGAACCAGATTTTGGTTGGATGGTGGGGGTGGGGTGGCAAACAAAGAAAATGACAACAAACCCATCGACCATTTATGTAATATGGGAATGTAGTTTACTATAGAAATTAGGAGCTAACAGGAAGAGTTGGATATGCAAAAGTCAAGTCAAGGAAGCCAATAACTCATTACTGAAGGTCAGGGAAACTGCCATTGGGGTCAAAGAATACAGCGAAAGAACTCAGCACATATTATATGGTGGGTTCAGCTGAGAGGTTTGCAGGGAAAAGGAGAAAATTTATAATTTCCCATCATCTGTTTTATGCTAAAGAGTGAGGTAGATGATTCTCAGGAGCTTTCAGGGAAACCATAAGGCATGTCACATTGCCCAGACATCTGTCTGCAATTGACTTCCAAAGGAAAAGACTTCTTTTCCACTTTTACTATATAACTCAAGTACTTTTTTTGGCAGAGTCTATCCTAGAACTGTACAGAAAAATGGATGCTGGGAAATAGACTTACCATCTTCTCCTTTGCAATCTTAGAAGGAAGCACTAGTGATAGCAAGTTGCCAACAGGTAATTCAAATGGGAAGACACAAAACCATTGGGTCATTTTATATGACTTCTTGTGATTTTTCATATCTGTCATAGCTCCATCACAATATCCAATTGATATCTTCTAATTTAAATACTGAAACATAGCTACCCATTAACACACTTTTTGCTAAATTATAGGGAAATGGAGGAGAGGAAAATGATTGTTTAGTATATAAAAATAAATACATATCAAAGCAAAGAAGAAAAAGTGCATAATTACTATGGTCTTCATTTCTTTAACTTCTCCTCTGAACAGAGTTCACATTTATAACTTCCTTTTCTGTATCTTTCAACATACTCTTTACCCTCAGCCAGTATTTCAACTAGTCATGGTTTTTTAGCTGTCAGGGAGAGAGGAGGCAACCCAAATTATAATTTCTGAAGAATTTGTGCCATTAGCAGTCTTGCCTGTATGCAAATGGTATAGTAGCTTATTGATGTTTATCAATGCATTTGGGAATACTAGGAAACATCACTAGTTCCAACCATAGTCATCCTTGACCTCATTTTATATTAGCAATCCTATCTTCCCTGGATAATCAAGATCTATCATACCAGCCAGTACATTAAATCCTTAATGAGCCTGTTGATTCTAAAGTGTCGAAAGCATAAGCAATCCTTCAATTCAATGGAATTTGTGTTGAGTTTCCTGATTGGAAGCATTCCTTCTTTGGGAACCAGAAAAGCCTAAATTTGCAAGGATGGGAAGCAAACATTTTGCAGTGAATTATTATAGTTTCAGCGACCAAAATCACTTCCATTCCCACACCTTGACTCCTAAACATAAGCATTCTGCTATGAGAGAAATGATACCATATACTGATCACAAATTCAGAATATTTTACAACCTAGAAGAGACCACTCAACCTGACAGCTGCTGTCACATAGCCAGCACCATAACTGAGTTTCTGATAGCCATACCATTGTTCTATTAGGTCAGTGGTCAGATAATAGATATTATAACAATAATAAATTACGATACAAGCACATTGCCAAAGTTCACTCACTTTTAGTGAATTCCTTAATCAGAGGATATGTTGTGTGTGTTTTATGGTATTAGGAATGTCACCCATAAGTCCACTAATGGGGAACGGAAGAAGCATTGCAGATTATGAAGGGAAATCCATATTCAAACTAAATATCTTTTCCAGGAGAGGTAAATCACTGCTCCTACCATGAAAGTTTCAATCTACTTTAAATGTCCTCTCTTGTGATGGCATATCCTCCAGGGGTGTCATTTCTTCATTCGGCAATTTGGTAGCCAAATCAGCAATGCTAAGTGAAAGCCAATGCTTGGAGCTCATCCCTATGGAATGTCTGGAAAAACCTGCAGACATCCAAAGAATAGATCATCTTGACAACAAATAACTGAGAACTTTCTCTACTGTGGTTGTCCTTTAGTGAATATTCACAATGAAAAGATATATTTTGACACCTTGTTGCAATTCTGAAAGGTCGAACTACATACTTTTCCTGAAAGCTTCTTATCATTAATTTTAAATCTCATTCCAAATCTCATTTTTCAGGTCCTTCCATGAGTGATGCTATACTGTTGTGGTGCCGTTTTCAGATGCTGCCAGCATGTTGTGTAGAACAATCTGTTGTCTGGTCTCATTTCTTTTTTGCTTTGTTTTTTCCCAACTCCATCAATGGTTTATAGGGAGATGTCTTTGAGATTGTAGCTGCAAAAAGATTGGGCAAGGTAGCAGACCTAGAAGGCATGGGAGTCAAAGTCACTTGTTCTTGAAATTCACATATGCTTTCAATACCAATCTTATTTATAGCACTTCCACTTGATGGAGAGTTTCTGTGCATTTCCAATGCCATGGCTCGAAAGGTAAGATAATATTATGTTTGTTATGGGCAACTCAATTCATATGGTAATGTAGTATCCCACGGTTAAGCATTAAATCTCTGCTAAGTTCTAATAGTGAATCAAAAGCATTATGCACCTTCTTAAATTTAGGAGATTCCAAATGAAGCAACTTATCTTTGGCCTTACAGGAAATATCTTGACATCTCCCAAACTAATGAATCCCTAGAAATTTCACAGAGATTGTTGATCCAGTTTTGTTTTACTCTGCTTTGCTTACCCATCACCAATTCAATAGTAGGGTTTATTTATCATCTATATATCTTTTCTGTTGTGATAATTTCAAATCTTTGGCCAATTAATTTTAAAGGTTGCTGATTTTCTTACTACTGAGATTCAAAGACATCTTTAAGTATTCTGGATACAAGTACTTTGTCTGATATGTGTGTTACAAATATTTTCTCCAAATCTTACCTTTTTATTCTCTCACAAAAATTTTACTTTTTGTTAAATCCAATATCTTAATTATTTTCTCTAAGAATCTTTTCCTTATCTATTTTATTTCCTATAATAATGAATCTATTTTTAAAAATAGATTGTGCTTTTCCTAATAGGTCTAAGAAATATTTTTACGTCACCAAAATCATAAGGATTTCCTCAAAGGTTTTCTTCTAGTAGTTTTATAGATTTAAGTCTATGATCCATTTTGAGTTAATTTTTGCAAAAGATTTTGTGACACAGTTTGAAGTTATTTTTGTTGTTGTTTATGGATATCTAATTATTATAACATCATTTGTTAAAAAGATTATCCTATTTTCATTGAATTGCATAGAAACCTTTGTTGAAAATCAAGTAGCCATATATCTTCAGGTCTATTCCTGGAACAATATTTTGTGCTTTTTATTTAAGAGACTTCCATACACTGTTTTGCTAAACATAACTTTATAATACATCCTGAAATTTGGTAGTATGAATTCCTGGCCTTATTATTTAACTGTTTGGGATATTCTAGTTCCTTTGAGCATGCATGTAAATTTTAAAAATAGCTTATTAAGCTCAACAAAACATCTTAATAGGATTTTGATTGGTTTTATATTGAATGTTAAGATCCATGTGGTAAAATTGGCATTCTAACAATATGTAATCTTCCAATTCACAAATATGATATGAATTTCAATTACTGAAGTTTTCTTTAATTTTTTTCATTAGTGATTTGTATTTTATAGCACATAAGTTCTACATATATTTTCTTAGATTTATACCTAAGTATTTAATGTATTTTGTTGCTGTTATAAATTATACATTGCAAATTCCAAATATGCAATCTCCACATATCCAAATAACCAAAAATATAATTTATTGCTTTACATTGACCTTGTGTTCTGCTATCTTACTTGAAGAAATCACATGAAGGACTTCTTTTAGCATTTCTTCTAGAGCAGGTGTTCTAACAAATTATTTCATTTTTTTAAATAGTGGATTTATTTCACTTAATTCCTGAAGACTGAAAGAGATGTAGGTAATATATATTGATAGATACAAACATGGATGCTGAAAGGTCTATGTTTTTAGGCCTTTATTAGAACTCTATGGTGTTAGACCTTTAGATATAGATAGATGCACATATAGACCTAGACACAGATATGGATACAGAATTCCAGCTTGGCAGATCTTTTCTTTAGCAACTTAAATATAACATTCAACTGTTTCCTGGTCTCTTGATTTCTGATGAGAAAGACAGAGTTATTCAAATCCTTATTCCCCTATGTGCAGTCTATTTTTCTCTAGCTGCTTTCAAATATTTTTCTTTATTTTTGGTTTTCAGAGGCTTGATTATGATGTGTTTAAGCACAATTTTTTTTAAATTTATCCTTTTTGAGATTTGCATCTTGAATTGGACTTCTTTAGTCTTCAAATTGATGTCTTTCACCACACTTGTGAAGTTTTCCATCATTGTTTTTACAAATTTATCTTTCTGCCCCCGTCTCTCCTCTCTTCCTAAAACTCCAGTGACATAAACTTTAAACTTTTTTAGATTGTCTCATAGGTACCTGAAGTTCTATACAGTTTTTCAATCTTTTTGTTCTTTGTTCATTTGATTGGATGTTTTCTGTTAATCCTACTGAAAGATCAATCATTCTTTTCTTTTTAATTTTCATTTATCATCTAGTGACATTTTTATTTTTGCTATTGTAATTTTTATCTAATACTTCCAATTTAATTATGGGAAGAATACCTAACATGAGTTCTGTCTCTTAACAAATAAAGTATATAAAGTATTGCTAACTATTGGCGTTACATTGTATAGCAGATCTCTAGAACTTATTCATCTTATATAACTGATACTTCTTATCTGTTGAACAACTTTCCATTTTCTCTTCCTCCTCAGCCCCTGGAAACTATCATTTTATTCTGTGTTTCCATGGGTTTGACTATTTTAGAGACTTCGTATGAGTAGAATCATATCATATTTGTCATTCTGTGACTAATGTGAAATAGTGGCTTATTTCACTTAGCATAATACCTTCCATGTATATCTGTGTTGTTGCATATTGTAGAATATATTTTTTAAAGGCTAAATAATATTCCATTGTATGTATATAACATATTTTCTTTATCCATTCATTTGTTGATGGACATTTGATTTGTTTCCAATCTTGGCTTGTAAATGATGCTCTAATGAACATGGAGCAATATTTCTTTGAGGTCCTGATGTCAATGCTTCTGGGTATATATCTAGAAGTGGGATTGCTGAATGATATGGTAATTTTATTTTTAATTTCTTGAGAACCTCTCTGTATTTTTTCCTTATAGTTTTTATATTTCTGCTGAGAACATATATCTTTCCATTAATTTCATTTGCATTTACCTTTAATTCATGTAGCATAGTTATAATAGCTGCCTTAAATATTTTTAAGGTAATTCCAGATTTTGAGTCATCTGAAGATTGACATCTGTTGATTGTTTTTTGCTTTCAGAATTGGTCACTTTTCCTGGTTTTTTGTATGTCAAGATATTTTGAATTGTATCCTGACATTTCAAATATTAGGTTGTTTGGAATATGGGTCCTATTGCAATCTTGTAAAAAATGTTGATTTTGTTTTATTTCTGTTTCTTTACCAGTTTTAACAGCAGATAATCAACCAATTTACCTTCAGATTACAAATTCTATCGTGCCTTCTATGAGAAGTGGTTGCTGTCAAGGCTTTGCTGAGCTATTTTTTTTTTTCCCAACACATTCTCCACTCAGGAATTTGCGACAGACTTGGATCACGGTTTAAATCTTACTTCAGTTCTGAAGCCTTTTTCTATGACTCTTAGGGTCTATCCCTCACATACACACCTCAGAGGTGGGTCTAAGATTTTTGGGGGGGAACATATACAAAACCAGAATATCTCTTTCTTCAGATCTCTCTTCCCTGAAAATTTCCCCATACTCTTTGGTCCACAAGGCATCTATTTCCTGGTAGCTCTGACAAAGAAGATCAGATTTTTTGAGGAATTTAGCTATCCACACCATTATTCTGCCACGTTGCTCCAAGACAAGATCTTCAGGTCAAAGTTGTGAGAGGAACCCAGGGAAGCAAAACAACAAAAGAAACTAATCACCTTGCATATTGTTTCTCCACATTTTTAAAAAGTGTTTTTAATGTTTATTTTTGAGAGAGAGATGGAGTGGAGGGGGGAGGGGTAGAGAGAGACACACACACACAATTCAAAGCAAGCTCCAGGCTCTGAGCTGTCAGCATAGAGTCCAAAGTGGGGTTCAAACCTACAAATCATGAGATCAGAACCTGAGCCAAAGTTGGATGCTTAACCTATTGAGCTACCTAGGTGCCCCTTGTTTCTCTATTCTTCACATTCTCTCCACCTGTGCAATCCACCTCCTTTGGTTAACTCTTCAGAGAGGAGAGATGCAGTCTCTCAAATCCTTGGGTGAGAAGTTAAGAAGAGGACTGAGTAGTAGATTAGTGGAATTGGGAAGCTGAAGGTTTAGTGATCTCGAAAACAATGATTTTATTGGAGTGTATGAGATGGAAGATTGAATCAGTTTAACTTTTTATATAAGAATGTAATATTTTACAGAATATAATATTTTACTGAGTGGCTCAGTCAGTTAAGTGTCCGACTCTGGATTTCGGCTCAGGTCAGGATCTTACAGTTTTGTAAGTTCGAGCCCCATGTTGGGCACTGTGCTGGTGACAAGAATCTGATTGGGATTCTCTCTCTCTGCCCCTTCCCGGTTCATACTCTCTGTCTCTCTCAAAATAAATAAATAAACTTTAAGAAATAATATAATATTTTAAATTATAAAAATTGAAATGCCATCATATCATTTCATATATGGTATATTTATTTTCACTTTTCTTAAACATTCTAAATTTTCATGCTTATTCACAAATTCTTTACTTTTATTGTTGGGTATAGGTAGTCCTTTGAGATTCTGAGCCTATAATGTAAGACTCTGACTTGGAAAGCCTAATCTATGAAAAAAGTTTTTGTATGTATACATTTACCTTTTTAAATACTCCACAAAATATTATTTTTAAATATACTCTTCCTAAAGCTGTTTACAGTGCATAATAAAAATAATGCTGAAAAGCAGTCATAATTGAGACTTGATCACAAGAAAGCAACGGTAAAACTTACCTTGATTCTCGTATGTTGAAAAGCAGCACCACAAATAGAAAATTCAGGCCAACTAAAATCTTTATCAACTAAAAGAATTTTTTTTAAACCATCTACATCCTCACATTGTCAAACTGATTCCAAAAAAGGTGACTGAGGATTTCTCATGCAAACATAAGAGGTAAAAATTTCCTGAGCACTTGCATCTGTTGAGAAATCTGTATCAGGGCTCCTAGAAAATCTATTGGATAGGGGCGCCTGGGTGGCTTAGTCTGTTAAGCGTCCGACTTTCGCTTAAGTCATGATCTCGCGGTTTGTGGGTTCAGGCCCCGCGTCGGGCTGTGTGCTGACTGCCTGCTCAGAGCCTGGAGCCTGTTTCAGTCTGTGACTCCCTCTCTCTCTGACCCTCCCCTGCTCACGCTCTCTCTCTCTCTCTGTCTCCTAGAAATAAATAAAACATTAAAAAAAAATCTATTGGATAAAGCTTGCCTCTGTAATAAGTATGTGTCTCCATTGTAGAGTCATCAACCAGCATATTGAGATTGTTTCTTCCATGCCAAATAACAGCTTTTGCCAAGAAAGAAAACCCCGTGCAGTCATTGTTATCTCCCTGCAAGTCCTCACCTGGTGTGAATATGGCTCAGAGCAGCTGCCTGTTCTTCCTGAACTCCGCATCTATCAAATCATTCCCGCCTTCCATCTGCTCACCTGCTGCACCGATAGCAACAAAAGTTAGTGGATAATGTTGATTATCTGCCAAAAGCAAGTAAAGACATAATTTTGCTCTAGGACAAAATGTGATTGAGACACAAATGATTTTTTCTCTGGAAGCTCTCTACCTTTCCTCTCTCTTCAGTAATCTTTCCAGCCTTCCTTTTAAAAACTACCAGTTTGTTGTTGAGAGTGGGAGAGAACATGAAGTCCTTCACTGACGGAGCACTCAGCTCCTTTTCTGATTTGCCACAGTCCTGACTAAAAAAAATATACATATATATAGAGAGAGATATATATATACATACATATATATGAGGAATGTGTTCAGACAGTGTATGGTGGATCAGAACAAGAAAGTTCAATTTGATTAACTTGATACCCACCTCCTGCAATTACTTGATAGATCAAAGCAATGTAGTAAAATAATCATTTATTTCTGTGTTCCTCCTTGGCAGAGTTTATATAGCATATTTAAATGTTTCACAATTCTTCCTGGAAACATCTATTGACAATTCAAAACTAGATTTAGAGACTTGAGAAATTAAAACAAAAACAGATTCATACGAACAAAAAATATAACGCTGAAATTGAGAATTTGGTTGAAAACTGTCTTTACGTTCTCCTATATGATGGAGGTTTCTGAAACCTGCTAATGTTAACAATCTGGGATATGAAACAAATACCCATTGACTTCACGGTAGATACTGGGGATGAATATTTGGTGGTGATCCAACCTGTGAGCCCCCTGGGAGACAAGCCACCATTGTGAGAGCCACAATCAGACATGCCATCCCTTCCTGCTGCCTCAGCAATGCAATTTAGGTGACCATGAAGTCATCCATGAATTTCTGTACCTCCCTGTCTGCATTGTGGCTTTAATGGGCTGTGATCTATTAGGAAAACTTCAGGCCCAAATAACTCTCTCTCTGGTTATTTGTTTGTTTGTTTGTTTGTTTGTTTTAATGTTTATTTTTGAGATAGAAAAAGAATGTAAGCAGGGGAGAGGCAGAGAGAGAGGGAGACACAAAATTCGAAGCAGGCTGCAGGCTCTGAACTGTCAGCACAGAGCCCAACACAGGGCTTGAACTCACGAACTGTTAGATTATGACCTGAGCTGAAGTCGGATGCCCAACCGACTGAACCACCCAGGCGCCCCAGGCCCAGATATCTTTCAGTTCCCACAGAGAAGCTGCTCTGATCCTATCGAAGCTGGAAGCAAAAATTATGACTCTCACAATTCCTCAAGGAGAAGTGTGGCACCTCTACAGTCTTTTACAGGAGCCACAACAGGGACCTGAGCTACCCTTAAGAGTGCTGGGGGTGTGGGCTGAGGACAACCCACCAAGACTGGCCTGGACCATATCTCCAGTAATTGGAGAACTAAAGCCAGGACAGAGCTCACCTGTCAGGGACAATTCTTCATCCCTCACAAGGCACATCAGGATCCAGAAGCACCTAGAGAGGCTTTTGATGTATGGGATCCTCCGGCCATGCCAGTTGCCTTGGGACATGCCTTCTTCCCGTCCAAAAGCCCGACATAAACAACTATTGGCTGATCCAGGATCTGCAAGCAGTAAACCAGACCACCATCACTGTACACCCAGTGGTCCCGAACTCCTAAATACTTTTGGGGCCCATTCCTGCCAAAGTTGGCTTCTTTACCTGCTTGGACCTCAAAGATGCATTTTTCTGCAACCACCTGGTCCCCTAGCGTCAACCAATCTTCTCCGTCCAGTGGAAGAATCCTGAAAATGGTGACAAAGACCAGCTGACTTGAAACAGATTGCCTCAGGAGTTCAAGTACTCCCCCAACCATTTTTCGCACTGCATTAGCTTCTGACTTAAAAGCCTTCCCGGTGGATCAATATGGCTGTGTCCTACTTCAGTACACAGATGACTTGCAGCTGGCCAGGAGGTCCCAGGAGGATTGTGTGGAAGGGATTCAGCAGCTCCTTACCCTCCTGGGGGAAACCGGCTACAAGGTCTCAAGGAAAAAGGCCCAAATCTGTCAAGAGAAAGTCAAATATCTCGGCTTCCACCTGTCCCTGGGGCAGTGCCAACTCAGCCCAGAGAGGAAGCAGGCCATTTGTTCGATCAGGGTCCTGTCAACCCGACACCAGATTTCTCCAGGCTGCAGGTTTCTGTAGAATCTGGATACTTAACTTTTCAGTCCTGGAAAAATCCCTCTATGAGGCTATAAAGGGGGGAAAGAGGGAACCCTTGATATGGGAATCAGTACAGCAAAAGGCCTTTGAGAAAATAAAGTGACCCCTCACTAATGCGCCTGGTTTGGGGCTCCCATATATGACCCAGCCTTTTTTTTTTTCGGTTTGTCCACAAGCATACTGGTATTGTGGTGGGAGTCCTCACCTGGATGTTGTGGTCATGGCATCACCCAGTGGGATATCTCTCCAAGCAGCTTGACTATGTTGCCCAAGGCTGGTTACCCTGCCTAAGGGCACTTGCAGCCACAGCTCTTAGTCTCTGAGGCTGACAGATTAACTATGGGATAAGAATTGACAGTCCAAGTGCCACATTCAGTATCAACATTAGTAGGATACAAGGAAGAATACTGGCTAACCAATGCCAGGATGGTCAGATATCAGGGAACTCCATGTGAGAACCTGTGCATTTACTTAAAAGTGCAGACCCTAAACTTTGCAACCGTATTGCCTATTAGGCCAGTCAACTAGATCATGCTTGCATTGAAGTTATGGATGAGGTATTCTCCACCTGACCAGGTTTGAGGGACCAGACCCTCAAGGACCCCGATGCTGAGTATTTTACCAATGGTAGCAGTTTTATATTAAAAAAAAAAAAAGAAAAGAAAAAAGAAAAAAAAGGAGAGCACCTTACAGCTTACTCTGTGGTGAGCCTGAATTCTGTTATCGAAGGCCAAACTCCTGCCAAAGGGGACTTCAGCACAAAAGCCAGAGCTCATCACGCTAACCTGAGCCCTCCAACTGGCATCCTGGATACATGTTAATATAGACACAGACTCTAAGTATGACTTTACCATCCTCCAAGTACATGGAGATTTATACAAAGGGAAGGGTTTAATAAATAAACTCAGGAGAAAAAGACATAAAGTATAGTTAGGAAATCCTTGAACTCTTAAACATGGTGTGGGTCTCTAAAAGAGTGGCAGTCATGCATTGTTGGGGATATCAAAGGGGAGACACCACAGCTATATGGGAAACCATAAGGCAGATTGAGAAACAAAGTTTGCAGCCTCCAAAGCAACAGTGCAATCGGCAGATTTAACCATCTCACTATTCCCTAGTCCACCAGCAGGCTGGGACCCTAATTACTCACAACTTGAGAGTACCTTGTTTAAGACTGAAAATGGAAGCTACCTCCCAGATGGGTGGTGGAAATTTGAAGACAACCAAGTGGCAATTCCTGAGGCCCTGGCCCCAACTTTTGTCCAGCTGTTCCATCAGGAAACTCCTAATGGCCAGACCCCTCTTGAGACTATGTTGAGCCGACATTTCTACATCCCTTGACTCTCCAGCATAGGTTGAGCAGTATGTGAGCAATGCGAAACATGTGCCTAGAATAACTCACGTCAGAGACACAAGGCTGCCTCTGGGGTGCAGAGTGTTGGGGGAGCCCCATTTGAAAATATGATGGTGGGCTTCACTGAGATTTCCTGGGTCCAAGGCTGTAAGTATCTGTTGGTCTTTGTGTGGACTTTCTCAGGCTAAGAGGAAGCCTTCCCTACTCACACAGAAAGGGTGCATGAAGTATCCCGACAATTTTTTTCCCAATGTTTATTTATTTTTGAGAGAGAGAGAGAGAGAGGATGAGTTGGGGAGGGACAGAGAGAAGGAGACACAGAATCCAAAGCAGGTTCCAGGCTCTGAGCTGTCAGCACAGAGCCCAATGTGGGGCTCAAACTCACAAACTGAGATCATGACCTGAGCCAAAGTCTGACACTTAATGGACTGAACCACCCAGGCATCCCTGAAGTAGCCCGACTTCTAAAACAAAATCATTCCTCGATTTGGGATCCCCATCACTATCACTATGGGATCAGATAATAGACCAGCGTTCATGGTGGTACAGCTGGTGGTGAAGGGGTTAAAGATCACCTGGAAGTTATAGAAGCCATACAGACCCCAGAGCTCCAGGATGGTAGAGCAAATGAACTGAACTCTGGAGCTGTTCTTAAGTAAACTATGTCAGGAAACCCACCTACACTGGGACCAGGTGTTGCCAATCGTCTTTTTAAGAATCAGGTGTAGCTCCACTAAACAATGGGGCTCTCCCCTTATGAAATCCTTTATGGGTGTCCTCTCCCCATCATCAAGGACATAAGGAGGGATCTAAATGAGATAGGCAATCTAATACAAAGCCAACAGATGCAGGCTCTTGGCTCTACCCTACCCACCTTACACCACTGGGTTAGGGAGCGATTACTTGTGAGTCTGACAAGACGCACAGATGCTCACCCCTTTAAGCCAGGAGATGCTGTGTGGGTGAAGGAGTGGAATGTCCAATCTTAAAACCCCTCTCGAGGGTCCCATTCACTGTCATTTTGCCCACCCCTACTGGTAAAGGTGGGTGAATTGGGTCCCTGGACTCACCACAGCAGAGTGAAGTTAGCATCTTGAAACTGGGAGTATATTCCTGATTCATCAATGCCATGCAAGCTGACCATGTGGAAGAAGCAACCTGCAACTCCAGAGGCTTTGGGAGACTGCAGCCCTGCTTTAGTGACTCTAGAAGGTGGCTAATCTATGCATGACAGAAGCTTATGGAATCGACAGTCTGGTGGAACAAATAGATTGTCCTTATTTTCTATATCTGTTTCCTTACTGTTTCCTTACTATGATGCATTGTCACCCCTTGTTTCTTTCTACTACTGTGATTCTTTCTCTACCCTTTGCCACAGAATTGGCCGAGGCCGCCCCGGCCAGCTGGAAGTGTGGTGAGAGGTTTCTGTTAGTACTCACCTTCCCTTTGTGGATAGAATGCTTCTTAGTTGGTATTGTTGGCTTCTAATCTGGACTCCTTCTATAGACCTAGGTTTCCCATCATGTGACCCATGTATTTGCATTCCAGGCCAAGCCAGGGGGTCACTTGGACCTTACTATGCCATACCCATTTCCTCTGCCAGGGAAAAGTCCTGGGGACCTGCAGACACAATAAGCCACCTATCCTATCTGCCAACAGGAGAGTCAATACACTTGATTTGACCCACAGCACTCCTCAACTGAGGAATAGTTGGAGATCCAACACTCCCAGGAGGGTGGAATTAATCAGAAAAACCCAGGGTACTAATCCCCACCTGCCATTATCAGTACTTTTTGACATATATGCAGCCATTAACAAAAATTCTTTGTTGGTTCAAAATTGCAGAGGTCCACCATGGGAACCAGATTACAGGCCCCATGACAAGTATATGTGTGAACAGGCTTCACCCCATCCACATGTTATGGTAACAGCTGGGCTTACTGCCCCTATTGGAGCTGTGTCTCCTGGGCCACTTGGAAAGGTGGCACTCCTCCAAAAGGGGCTGCAACCTCCAGCTGTAAATTGGGAGCCTGTAACCCCAATAATTTTACTATATTTAATCTAAGAAACCCAAAATGGGAAAATGTCCTCAAGANCGTGTTGTACTTCAAGAGGGTTGCTGTCTCGCCCCCAGCCTCAACTCACAGTCTTTCATTCCTTTTATGAGGAAATAGAAAGTAGCCCTCCTCCCCATCTCTGCCACTAGAAACCTGTTCCTTGCCTTAGCAGAAACTATAGGCCAGACCCTAAAGATCTCTTCTTGCTATGTATGCAGGGGAACAAACATGGGGAATCAATGCTACAGGAGGCTAAAGAATTAGATCCCCATGAACCTTATAATGGAACAGAATTCCCCAGTCCTACTACTGGTGTTTGGCTCCTCAAAACCTTAATTATTGGGAAAACTGCCTTGCTCAGTGGGAAAGAAAGGTCACCATCTCTGTTGGAACCTTAACGCTCGTAGGGAAAAGATTTTATAACTCAACCACCCAGGAAACTCAGTGGTGGGGGATCCCCAGATCACCTTGAGCCAGATCCCCACCCCTTGTCTAACTTCTTTCATCTCTGAGGCCTGGGACAATGTCGATGCAGCCATCGACACCTTGCCGGCCCCAGGTGGACTGTACTGGAAATGTGGAAGGACAGGCTACACAGCACTTCCCCCAGGCAGGTCAGGGGCATGTGTGCTGGGAGCTATTCATCCATCTTTCTTCCTGCTCCCACTTGCCAGAGGGGAACATCTGAGAGTCCAAGTGTATGGGGACAGGGAGACTCAGAGGAAATGATGTGCTCTACAAGTTGGCAATTGGAAGATGATGAATGGCCTCCTGACCGTATAATCCAATATCATGGCCCTGCCACCGGGGCAGAGGATGGGTGCTGGGGCTACCACACTCCCATTTACATACTAAACCACATAATCAGACCGCAAGCATTTGTAGAAGTGATAACCGATGAAACTGCCAGAACTCTTAACTTACTAGCCAAGCAGCAAACCAAAATGTGCAATGCTATCTATCAAAATCACTTGGCTTTAGAATACTTGCTTGCTTCTGAAGGAGGAGTTTGTGGAATGTTTAACCTTAGCAACTGCTGCCCACAGATAGTTGATGAAGGAAGAGTCATAGAGGAGATCACAGATCGAATGAAAAAGGTTGCTCATGTCCCAGTCCAAACCTGGAAGGTTGGAACCCAGGGAAGTTATTTGGAGGATGGTTTTCAACGCTGGTTATTTCTCAAGGGATTCAAAACCTTCATGGGAATTATCCTCTTGATTTTAGGAGCTTGATTAACCCTACTGTGTCTAGCTCCCCTGGTTATATGGTCTGCCTCCAGCCTCAGTGAGGCAATGGTCAAAAGAAAAATGGCTATGGATGTGATGATGTTATGGGAATATAAACCTTGAAACCAAGATGATGCCCTTTGACCCAAAACAGGAGAGTCCCAGCCTCAAATAGGGAAATGTGAGAGAGCCCTTCCTTAAGGAATCTGGTGAAAACCTCAAGACGAGGGAAAATGACCTGGCTGTGGTGAGTCTATAACATTCCTCACAACTCTGTAACATAAACCCCCCAATCAGACTGTATATCTGTATGTTACCATGTGTGGGAGACAGAACTGTTTCTATATAAAAGGCCACCCCCTGCTGCACTTGGGGCTCAGTTTTTTGGGCACAAACCCACTGAGGCCATAATGACATGACTAAAGTCGCTTCCTGAAAAGAAAAGCCTTGGTGTTACAACTCTCTGTGTCATCCTCCGTCCTGTTACACTTCCAATCCTTATGCCAGTGTTGTTCTGAATGTGTACACTGATAAATGGAAGTCATTTCCCCTCTCGTTGTTCTTCCTATAGATTCCTATTATGAATAGGTTATTATTTGTCTTATATTTCTATTTTTATTAGATTAATGCAGAAATACGAGAAGCCAAATAGTATTTCAAACTCAGCATTCAAATTCTCTTAAAAACCTTTTTCATTGTTATTAGAATTGAATTATAAGCAACAAAGTGTTTAAACATAAGTGTATTTTCAATTTTATAAATGGAAATATTTTTGGTATTCACCAGTTTCTGCCTTAGGGAAGGATTGTTTTTTTCTCCAACTGCTATATTAGTAACATATTGAACAATAATGTCTTTCTGATTGAAATTTTTGTATTTGTTTAACTTAGAGGTATTAAACAAAACTCTTCAGAGCAAATGCTAGGCTTCCCATTTAAACAAATAATTACAAAATGAATGTTTTCTACAATGTAAGACACAGAACACCAGATATGGGAGATTTTTATCAAAATGGAGTTCTGGGGTTCTGGAAATCCCACGAAACATATCCCTTCTAAGTCTGCTGACATAAAATTAGCATATTAAAAGTTTGGTAATTCTTGTGAAAAAATAATCACTTCCTCACTTATCTAACTTATGTAAGCAGATTTTTCTTTTCTTTTTCTTTTAACATTTCCCTTTTTATTCCCTCCCTCCCTCTCTTCCCTCCTTCCTCTCCTTCCTCTCTCCTTCCCCCCTCCTCTCTCTCTCTCTCTTCTTCCTTCCTCCCTTCCTTCTCCCTTCCTCCCTCCCTTCCTTCCTTCCTTCCTCCCTTCCTTCCTTCCTTCCTTCCTTCCTTCCTTCCTTCCTTCCTTCCTTCCTTCCATGATACTTATTAGAATATTTTAAACTAGAATTGTACCAAATCCACTTTGGAAATGTTTTTCAAACCTCAAGCAAAACTTAAAGCTCTATTAATCTCTGATTAGCTATGTGGGAAAAAAAAAGTGTTTGGTTACCATCTTAGAGTAGATACATTTTCTTAACCATGGTATCTTAATTATGTATAAAATCACTACACAAAATTAAGCTCTCTGGGAGTAGAGAGTGTTTCCCTGTTTTGCTCTTTACTAAATAAATTACAGAATGAGTGATTCTTAAAAGTAATGAAATAAGAATTATGAAAGACCATATAAAATATATTTAGCTATATTTGATGAAACAGTTCAACCAAAAACTAGAAAACTTACATTTTGATATTGTAATGTCCATTATAGTTTGTAAACTGTTTTTAGCTTAACAATGTTATGTTCTGAAACTTTGTATGTCCCCAAAATTGATGTGTTCAAATCTTAATGCACAGTATGATGGGTATTAGGAGGTAGAGCATTTGAGAGATGCCTATGTAACTGGACCAAGTTTGCTGCTTGGTGACTTACAGATAAGAGACATCAAGTGGAATTGGGACACAAAGGAAACTATTTGCAGCAAATGAGATCATGGTGAATCAATTCCAAATTCACCAGTGAGGGTGAGCGAGTTTCTTTTATTTATGGTTAGGATGAATATTCAGCAAGGGGAACTTTGTCATCCCAAGTAAAGGGGGTTGCAGAGGAATACTTAGAAAAATGCCTAAAAGAGCATCTTATGTTATATTAATGAAGCTTTTGCTCTTCCCTAGGTGGAGACTTTAACATTACAATGAAGCAGAAGTAACTGTGGGACAAGAAGGAGGAGATAAGAGCAGCTCCAAGAGCCTGTATAAACTGGATGGGGGCAGAGCTCCTGGGTGGCTTTGTAGGTTAAGCATCCAGGCTCTTGGTTTTGGCTCAGGTGATGATCTCACAGTTTCGGGAGCCCCACGTTAGGCTCCAGGTTGGCAATATAGAGCCTTCTTGGGATTCTCTCTCTTTTCTTCTCTGTCTGCCCCTCCCCACCTCACACTGTTTCTGTCTCTCTCAAAATAAACAAATAAACTTAAAAAATTTTAAATAAAATAAAATAAAATAATAAAAATAAACCGGATAGGGTCCTGGACTCCTTATCTGGGGAAAGGAATGTAGAGCCTTGCTTGGCTTTGAAACTGTGCTGGGAGTTTTAAGGCTGATTTATGATCGCTGATAAGAGTTACGTTATTTCCTGGCATGGTATTGACTGAGTTTTTGCATTCCCTTTTTTCCCTTAAAATCCTTTTGCATTTAAGTTCTACAACTAAGTGTGCTAGGGCAAGTAGAGCTGGTAAGGCATTGGATCATTCTTTATGCTTACATGTAGGTCTGAGAGTGGAGCCCTCATGAATGGGATTAGAGCTTCCCAGATCCTTGGACCAATTTATGATCCAATCAGCCTGAGTCTTGGAGGAGGAACCTCATCAGACCACACTGGTATTGCACGATATTTTACCATAATAGCTGGGATTTGTTGTCGCAGCTTTGAAGAATGAAGAGTTGGACACAAAATGAGCAGCAGGTAAAAGTTTATTAGAATATAAGATTAGAAAGGAAGAATAGTAGGAAAGCTCTCTTTACAGAAAAGAGACATTTGAAAGTGAATGCCTGAGGACTAGAGGCAACAGTCCTTGTTTTGTAAGGTTCTGGTCAGCCCTTCCCCATCCCTCCCCTTTGCTCCTCCTCAGGTCCTACCCTTATTGGCTTGATAGCTCTGGGTTCTGGCTTGTCCACTCCTGATTGCCTTGTTTCCATTGTATGAAGGGTGGTCTATGGCCATACTTAGATCTTTTTGTCAAATTCGTGAGGAGAACCTGAGGGGGAGCAGGTGGGGTCTGTTACAGTCTTAAGGGGAACCTTAGGCCTGAGGGGGTTTGCTGTGGTTAGACACTCCCAGCACTGTTCCAAAATAGGTGTTTTTCCCCACCCAGGGACTCAGGCCCTAATCTGCCTTCTGAATCCTATCTTGTCCTATCATACTGGTACCCTGAACTCAGACTTTTAGTCTCCAGAATTGTGAGAAATACATTTCTATCACTGACAAACCACCTGATCTATAGTATTTTATTATAAAAGTCCAAACAGACTGAGACACATGTTCTATAAACATCTTCCAAGTATTTAAATAATTATCTACGTAATTTTTCATAGCTCAAGGACATTGAAAATTAGGAGTTAATGGGACACCTGGGTGGCTCAGTTGGTTAAGCATCTGACTTTTGATTTTGGCTCAGGTCACAATCTCATGATTCATGAGATAGAATCACACTCCACACTCACAGCACGATGATTGCATTGGATTCTTGTTCTCCTTCTCTCTCTGCCCCTTCCCTGCTCATGCTCTCTGTCTGTCAAAAATAAACTTAAAAAATTAGGAGTTTATAATATTTCAAGTAGTCTTCTATTATTGAGCAGATGGCTCTTTCTTATTTGTCATCATAATAAATAATGCTGGAGTGAATATTTACAAACCTATCATTATTTTCTTAAAAATTATAAATAGAACTGCTACTCAAAGTATATGAATATTTTAGAAGCTTTGTTACATGCTGTCAAATTCATCTCTAGAAGCCTTGTGCACCTAGTTATATCATCACCAGCTAACACCAAAAGAGTGAGTTTTAATGAACTAACATCAAAAGACAAAATTGATTTTGTTCCTTGTCATTTTGATAGACAGAAAATTGGCATTTGCCACTGTTTTAATTTGTATTTTGTGTACTTACTAATATACAAAAAGTCTTCTTATGTTAAGTTTAGATTTTTGTATATTGCTAATATTCCTGACTTTGATATAACTATTTCTAATTTTTAAAAATTTGTATTACTGTGATCATTTTCTTAAGATAGTTGTATATTGTTATATATTGAGACAATAACCCCTCATATATATTGTGCATTTAAAAATTCTTATTTATATAATTTTATTTGTGGCACTTTCTGGATATGGAATTACATGGTTTATGAAACAAACTTCTTCATTTCCTCTTTTGTGTTTTTTCTCCTTGCTGTTATGTTTAGAAAAGGATATCTGATCCACTTAGTTTTTCTAGTTTTTGTGTGAATCCTTATGTTACATGTTTCTCTCTAGTCCATCTAAATTTAATTCTAGCTGTTATTGTAAAATAATGATATTTTTGATTATATTTCATATAGATACATTGATTCAGAATTTCTGTTCAATAATTCATCTTTAACCACTAACCTGTAATATCATTCCTATCATTATATTTGATGTGTAGATACACATTCTGAAATCTGCTTTTAATTCTTTCATTTTACCTATCTACTATTATACACGTATAATGCCATCTTATGATAAGTTTATGTGTGTATGCTTTTGTGTGTTCCAAATATCTCTCCATTAACTTAAGTAGTATTTCTTACATATTTATTATTTCATTTATTTGGCTTGGTATAAATCAGTACCAATAGATCATTTTTCTTTACAGACACTACTTTTTTTAAGGTGAACTTTACTTAAGTTCTTCGAAATCATCTTGTATTTGAAAATATAGTTTTATTTGTATTATCTAATACTTCATTATTGCTTTACTTATTAAGTTCATATTTTTAAATTGTCTTGGTATGTTACTTCAGAACTGTGGCTATTTCTTCACAAATGATAGTCTATGATGAGCAGGGTAGGTAGGAGACAATACTAAAACAAAAATTCTAAAACAAGAAAACTCGAATTCTGGTTATTTTACTTTCTTTCATTTCAGACTCCTTCAGTTCCCTATTCAGGATACTATAGCATTTAACTGGATTTCAATGTTCAGTGATAATGTGGGAAATAATAATAAAAACTCAGGTTCTACATTGGCTAATGAGCAAGTTGTACTGCTTATCTTTCACATTAATGAGATTCCACCAACCTTTGAGTCTTCTTTCAAATTATGACTCAGGAGATAGCATCTGCTCCATCTAGTCAATCTTGTCATTTAACACCCACAAAAATATATACCTCCACTGCCTTCAACAAAAAATTCTCTAAGCTTTTGCCTTTCTAATCTTCCTTTTCTGTTTTAAATTGTAATTTCCAAGCAAAGACTTATAAGCCCCAGACTGTGCTGTTCATTGTTCAATGTCTTTCATTCTAGGATTTATTCTTCATGTTTAACTAGTCTGACCTTTATTATGAGATAATATCTTGTTCTTGTGCACTAATTTTCCATAGCAAATGACCCTGGAATTTGTTCTTAAATTCTTGAGATTTGTGATTTCCTGATATCCTCTAGAAGTAAAAAATTAGCATCTGTTATTAAGTGAGGGCTTCAGCTAATAAATTTCTTAATTAAGAAAAGGCCACAATTCATTAATTATCTAGTCATGATGTGGAAAACAATACAACATGTTGAATCCTGTCATTTTTAATATAATTCTTTCCTTAAAAATAGTTATTTTAAAATCACTTATCTATCAGAAGTTTCATTATTGGTTATAAAGGATAATGCAACTTCCAAAAATGTTACCACATTTCCAGAGTATAGCTTACACACTGGGAACATTCTTTTTCATTTCTCTGATGATTTCAGTAGATAATAAAGCAGAACCACTTCCATCAAAATATAACACTGTGTCTTTGAATATAACAAAAACAACAACAATGAAAGAAAACTATCACTTTTCAAAATGGTAAATTGGCTTTTAAATATATTTTTAAAATTCACTGAAGTCTCTAAAGTAGACAGGAATAAGATAAACAATGACCTGTAGGGGGAAAATCAAAGACTAACAGACACCACTGCTCCTAATAGGTGCTGCTGCTGTTAACAAACCACCTATATCCATCAAAAGTTGACTCAAAAAGATTGAAGACGAGGTCTCAACCCTGATTGAAATGAAATGTCAGCAAGGATAAGAGAAGAATGATGGAGATTGTATTAAAAAGAGAAACTATGTTCAGAAATAAGCTTTGGGACATACAAGAATCTAAAATGGCATCTATATCCAGCAGAGCAAAT
The DNA here is from genome assembly GCF_008692635.1 of Crocuta crocuta. Lineage (NCBI taxonomy): Eukaryota > Metazoa > Chordata > Mammalia > Carnivora > Hyaenidae > Crocuta > Crocuta crocuta. Next base: position 1,755,204 of record NW_027530575.1, on the reverse strand, counting down.
TCATGGGGTCTAGAAAACTAGGTTAGTTTGTCTTTTTGAAGCACTTGTTGAATTCAGAGTTGAATCTGAACATAAATGGATTTAAAAGAGAATCCTTTTTATTGATTTCCAAGGTAAGATGACATATGAGGAAGAGAAGTAGAAAGGAATAAAAATTGCTAAGGCTGTAAAAACTTGTTTTTTTTCTTTCTTTCTCAAAGTTTTCAGTATCAGTATAAATTATATACATTAATCTACTTTAAGAAGTTGTTTGCAGTATGCCATCCTGAGAAAATTGGCCATTAATTTCCTTCATTTTCTTCATATCAACTCCTGCCTTATTCCGCACGCCAGAGACTGTAAAATGACGAGGAGTCCAGACTCCCACTGACACCCCAGTTTGGACACAAGGTCGAGAGGTTTAGTTTTTTAAAAGACAGTAGCAGGTACTGAAAAGAATTAGTCTTGAAGTCTAGGATTTCATTTCAGTTATGACAATTCAAGCAGTGTGATCTTGAAAAATCTCACCCTTTAATGAACCTCACTTTTCTCAGTTATAAAATGGGGAGAATAATCCTAATGTTTCCCTGACTAACTCCAAATACTGGATTCAATTTTTAAATTATGTGGTAATGTGAAGCACAGGACAAATTTGGCATTTCACTATTTTGGAATGTACAATTTTAAAAGTCTATCATCTCACTGTCTCTCATGTAATCAACCTCCCTTCCATCTCACCTTGTAAACCATCCTCAGATGTCACTTCCTAGTGTGTAATACCACACCAACCTCCCCCCTCGGCTCAACTCCAGCCACCAAGACACATGACAATCCTCTCTCCTCTATATCATTATCTTCACAGTTCTCTTACAATGATATATTTTCCCTTCAACTTTCTTAGATACCTATATCCTTTGTTGAATTAACTGATTTTTAAATGTCCAAACCAAATTCCTCAGTTTTGTTCAATTAAATTCATTGAATTTATTTTCTCTCTTATACTTATTCATTCATAGCCTATATCCACCATCATAAATATAACAGTCAACATAATAAGGGTAAAAATCAAATACTCCACTGTATGAAACAAAATATTACTTTTCCTATCAGTTCTATGCCAAAAATGTCCAAAGAAGAATCATAAAGTATAATCTTGGAATTTGCCTCCATGAATTCAAAACAAATTTGCACTAATTGAAAGTAAAAAGAAATGATACAATGAGCTCAAGGGATAATTAAAAAATCAACTGATTAATATTCAATAGTTAGGACACTTTCTTAAACAACAATTTGTCATAAAATCCATCCTTCTAATATTTAAATTTAGAATTAAATTTTGTTTGCCAAAAGCAAATTAAAAGAAATATAATTTCACATTTTAGAATATTACTGGAAAATGAAAATACTCTCCAATGCTCATATGGAAGATGTTCAGAACTAAGTTAGGAAATTTATCACCTAAACCTCAATTTTATTAGGTAAAAAGGATACTTTCTGACATGCTATATATGATGCTATTGTTTTGATTTTCAAAAAAAGATGTGAATATAAATAGACCATTAAAATAATAGCTAACAATTTTTGTGTATTATCATGTTCCAGAAACTGTCCTACTTTCCTTTATATTATCTTGTCTTAT